>NW_026607908.1:0-103684 GCF_029499605.1 Hyla sarda | reverse complement strand
AGACGACCCCCACATACAGGATAACGTCAGACGACCCCCACATACAGGATACCGTCAGACGACCCCCACATACAGGATACCGTCAGACGACCCCAACATACAGGATACCGTCAGACGACCTCCACATACAGGATACAGACGACCCCCACATACAGGATACAGATGACCCCCACATACAGCATACAGTCAGACGACCCCTACATACCAGGATACAGTCAGACGACCCCTACATACCAGAATACAGACGACCCCCACATGCAGGATACAGACGACCCCCCACATACAGGATACAGACGACCCTCACATACAGGATACAGTCAGACGAGCCCCCACATACAGGATACAGTCAGACGACCCCCACATACAGGATACAGTCAGACGACCCCCACATACAGGATACAGACGACCCCCACATACAGGATACAGACGACCCCCACATACAGGATAAAGTTAGACGACCCCCCAAATATAGTATACCATCAGACGACCCCCACATACAGGATACAGACGACCCCCACATACAGGATACAGATGACCCCCACATACAGGATACAGTCAGACGACCCCCACACACAGGATACAGTCAGACGACCCACACACACAGGATACAGTCAGACGACCCACACACACAGGATACAGTCAGACGACCCCCACACACAGGATACAGTCAGACGACCCCCACATACAGGATACAGTCAGACGACCCCCACATACAGGATACAGTCAGACGACCCCCACATACAGGATACAGTCAGACGACCCCCACATACAGGATACAGTCAGACGACCCCCACATACAGGATACAGTCAGACGACCCCCACATACAGGATACAGTCAGACGACCCCCACATACAGGATACAGTCAGATGACCCCCCCACATACAGGATACATTCAGACGACCTCCCAGATACAGGATACAGTCAGACGACCCCTACATACCAGGATACAGTCAGAAGACCCCCACATACAGGATACAGTCAGACGACCCCCACATTCAGGATACAGACGACCCCCACATACAGGATACAGTCAGACGACCCCCACATACAGGATACAGACGACCCCCACATACAGGATAAAGTTAGACGACCACGCAAATACAGTATACCGTCAGACGACCCCCACATTCAGGATACAGACGACCCCCACATACAGGATACAGACGATCCCCACATACAGGATACAGTCAGACAACTCCCCACATACAGGATACAGTCAGATGACCCCCCACATACAGGATACAGTCAGATGACCCCCACATACAGGATACAGTCAGATAACCCCCACATACAGGATACAGTCAGATAACCCCCACATACAGGATACAGTCAGACCCCCACATACAGGATACAGTCAGACGACCCCCACATACAGGATACAGTCAGACGACCCCCCACATACAGGATACATTCAGACGACCCCCACATACAGGATACAGTCAGACGACTTCCCACATACAGGATACATTCAGACGACCCCTCACATACAGGATACAGTCAGACGACCCCTACATACCAGGATACAGTCAGACGACCCCCAAATACAGGATACAGTCAGACGACCCCCACATTCAGGATACAGACGACCCCCACATACAGGATACAGTCAGACGACCCCCAAATACAGGATACAGACGACCCCCACATACAGGATGAAGTTAGACGACCCCCCAAATACAGTATACCGTCAGACGACCCCCACATACAGGATACAGACGACCCCCACATACAGGATACAGACGACCCCCACATACAGGATACAGTCAGACGACCCCTACATACCAGGATACAGACGACCCCCACATACAGGATACAGTCAGACGACCCCTACATACCAGGATACAGTCAGACGACCCCCACATGCAGGATACAGTCAGACGACCCCCACATGCAGGATACAGTCTGACAACCCCTACATACCAGGATATAGTCAGACGACCCCCACATACAGGATACAGTCAGACGACCCCCACATACAGGATACAGTCAGACGACCCCCACATACAGGATACAGTCAGACGACCCCCCACATACAGGATACAGTCAGACGACCCCCCACATACAGGATACAGTGAGACGACCCCCACATACAGGATACAGACGACCCCCACATACAGGATACAGTCAGACGACCCCCCACATACAGGATACAGTCAGACGACCCCCCACATACAGAATACAGTCAGACAACCCCCACATGCAGAATACAGTCAAACGGCCCCCACATACAGGATACAGTCAGACGACTCCCACATACAGGATACAGACAACCCCCACATACCAGGATACAGACGACCCCCACATACAGGATACAGACGACCCCCACATACAGGATACAGTCAGATGACCCCCACATACAGGATACAGTCAGACGACCCCTACATACCAGGATACATACGACCCCCACATACAGGATACAGTCAGACGACCCCCGCATGCAGGATGAAGTCAGACGGCCGACGCATACAGGATACAGAGGACCCCCACATACAGGATACAGTCAGACAACCCCCACATACAGGATACAGACGACCCCCACATACAGGATACAGACGACCCCCACATACAGGATACAGTCAGACGACCTCTACATACCAGGATACTGTCAGACGACCCCCACATGCAGGATACAGTCAGACGACCCCCACATACAGGATACAGACGACCCCCACATACAGGATACAGTCAGACGACCCCCACATATAGGATACAGACGACCCCCACATACAGGATACAGTCAGACGACCCCCACATACAGGATACAGACCACCCCCACATACAGGATACAGACGACCTCCACATACAGGATACAGTCAGACGACCCCCACCTACAGGATACAGACGACCCCCACATACAGGATACAGACGACTCCCACATACAGGATACAGTCAGACGACCCCCACATACAGGATACAGTCAAACAACCCCCACATACAGGATACAGTCAGACGACCCCCCACATACAGGATACAGATGACCCCCACATACAGGATACAGACGACCCCCACATACAGGATACAGTCAGACGACCCCCTACATACCAGGATACAGACGACCCCCACATGCAGGATACAGACGACCCCCACATGCAGGATACAGACGACCCCCACATGCAGGATACAGACGACCCCCACATACAGGATACAGACGACCCTCACATGCAGGATACAGACGACCCCCACATACAGGATACAGACGACCCCCACATACAGGATACAGACGACCCCCACATACAGGATACAGACGACCCCCCACATACAGGATACAGTCAGACGACCCCCACATACAGGATACAGACGACCAACCACATACAGGATACAGACGATCCCCCACATACAGGATACAGTCAGACGACCCCCCCACATACAGGATACAGTCAGACGACCCCCACATACAGGATACAGACGACCCCCACATACAGGATACAGACGACCCCCACATACAGGATACAGTCAGAAGGCCCCCACATACCAGGATACAGTCAGACGGCCCCACATACAGGATACAGTCAGACGACCCCCACATACAGGATACAGTCAGACGACCCCCACATACAGGTTACAGTCAGACGACCCCCACTTTCAGGATACAGTCAGACGACCCCCACATACAGGATACAGTCAGACGACCCCCACATACAGGATACAGTCAGACGACCCCCACATACAGGTTACAGTCAGACGACCCCCACTTTCAGGATACAGTCAGACGACCCCCACATACAGGATACAGTCAGACGACCCCCACATACAGGATACAGACGACCCCCACATACAGGATACAGACGACCCCCCAAATACAGTATACCATCAGACGACCCCCACATACAGGATACAGACGAACCCCACATACAGGATACAGACGACCCCCACATACAGGATACAGTCAGACGACCCCCCACATACCAGGATACAGACGACCCCCACATACAGGATACAGTCAGACGGCCCCCCACATACAGGATACAGTCAGACGACCCCCCACATACAGGATACAGTCAGATGACCCCCCACATACAGGATACAGTCAGATGACCCCCACATACAGGATACAGTCAGACAAACCCTACATACCAGGATACAGTCAGAAGGCCCCCACATACCAGGATACAGTCAGACGGCCCCACATACAGGATACAGTCAGACGACCCCCACATACAGGATACAGTCAGACGACCCCCACATACAGGATACAGTCAGACGACCCCCACATACAGGATACAGTCAGACGACCCCCCACATACAGGATACAGTCAGACGACCCCCCACATACAGGATACAGTCAGACGACCCCCACATGCAGGATACAGTCAAACGGCCCCCACATACAGGATACAGACGACCCCCACATACAGGATACAGTCAGACGACCCCTACATACCAGGATACAGACGACCCCCACATACAGGATACAGACGACCCCCCACATACAGGATACAGTCAGACGACCCCTACATACAGGATACAGTCAGACGACCCCTACATACCAGGATACAGACGACCCCCACACACAGGATACAGTCAGACGACCCCCGCATGCAGGATAAAGTCAGACGACTCCCACATACAGGATACAGAGGACCCCCACATACAGGATACAATCAGACAACCCCACATACAGGATACAGACGACCCCCACATACAGGATACAGACGACCCCCATATACAGGATACAGTCAGATGACCCCCACATACAGGATACAGTTAGATGACCCCCCAAATACAGTATACCATCAGATGACCCCCACATACAGGATACAGACGACCCCCCACATACGGGATACAGACGACCCCCACATACAGGATACAGTCAGACGACCCCCACATACAGGATACAGTCAGACGACCCCCACATAAAGGATACAGACGACCACCACATACAGGATACAGTCAGACGACCCTTACATACCAGGATACAGACGGCCCCCACATACAGGATACAGTCAGACGACCCCCCCCACATACAGGATACAGTCAGACGACCCCCCACATACAGGATACAGTCAGACGACCCCCCACATACAGGATACAGTCAGACGACCCCCCACATACAGGATACAGTCAGACGACCCCCCACATACAGGATACAGTCAGACGACCCCCACATACAGGATACAGTCAGACAAACCCTACATACCAGGATACAGTCAGACGACCCCCACATACAGGATACAGACGACCCCCACATACAGGATACAGACGACCCTCACATACAGGATACAGTCAGACGACCCCTTCATACAGGATACAGTCAGACGACCCCCACATACAGGATACAGTCAGACGACCCCCACATACAGGATACAGTCAGACGACTCCTACATACCAGGATACAGACGACCCCCACATACAGGATACAGTCAGACGACCCCCGCATACAGGATACAGAGGACCCCCACATACAGGATACAGTCAGATGACCCCCATATGCAGGATACAGTCAGACGACCCCCACATACAGGATACAGTCAGACGACCCCCACATACAGGATACAGACGACCCCCACATACAGGATACAGACGACCCCCACATACAGGATACAGACGACCCCTACATACAGGATACAGTCAGACATAGTTACATAGTTACATAGTTAGTACGGTCGAAAAAAGACATATGTCCATCAAGTTCAACCAGGGAATTAAGGGGTAGGGGTGCGGCGCGATATTGCGGAAGGGATGAGATTTTATATTTCTTCATAAGCATTAATCTTATTTTGTTCCAGGAATGTATCTAATCCTGTTTTAAAGCTGTTAATTGTTCCTGCTGTGACCAGTTCCTGAGGTAGACCGTTCCATAAATTCACAGTCCTCACGGTAAAGAAGGCGTGTCTCCCCTTTAGACTAAACCTTTTCTTCTCCAGACGGAGGGAGTGCCCCCTCGTCCTTTGGGGGGGTTTAACCTGGAACAGTTTTTCTCCATATTTTTTGTATGGGCCATTAATATACTTATATATGTTTATCATATCCCCCCTTATACGTCTCTTCTCAAGACTAAACAATTGTAACTCCTTTAATCGCTCCTCATAGCTAAGATGTTCCAGGCCCCATATTAGTTTAGTCGCGCGTCTCTGCACCTTTCCAACTCCGCAGTGTCCCTTTTATGGACAGGTGCCCAAAACTGAGCAGCATATTCCAGGTGAGGCCGTACCAATGCTTTATAAAGGGGGAGTATTATACACTATAGACTGTACCAATGCTTTATAAAGGGGGAGTATTATACACTATAGACTGTACCAATGCTTTATAAAGGGGGAGTATTATACACTATAGACTGTACCAATGCTTTATAAAGGGGGAGTATTATACACTATAGACTGTACCAATGCTTTATAAAGGGGGAGTATTATACACTATAGACTGTACCAATGCTTTATAAAGGGGGAGTATTATACACTATAGACTGTACCAATGCTTTATAAAGGGGGAGTATTATACACTATAGACTGTACCAATGCTTTATAAAGGGGGAGTTTTATACACTATAGACTGTACCAATGCTTTATAAAGGGGGAGTATTATGTCCCTGTCCCTGGAGTCCAGGCCTCTTTTTATACATGACAATATCCTGCCGGCTTTGGAAGCAGCAGCCTGACATTGTGCTATTCTGTAGTCTGTGATCTACAAGTCCCCCAGATCCTTCTCTACCAGTGACTCTGCCAGTTTAATCCCCCCTAAGACATACGATGCATGCAGGTTATTAGTATACACAGCCCCCCTCTATATACACAGCCCCCCCTCTATATACACAGCCCCCCCTCTATATACACAGCCCCCCTCTATATACACAGCCCCCCTCTATATACACAGCCCCCCCTCTATATACACAGCCCCCCTAAGACATACGACGCTGCAGGTTATTAGTATACACAGCCCCCCTCTATATACACAGCCCCCCCTCTATATACACAGCCCCCCTCTATATACACAGCCCCCCCTCTATATACACAGCCCCCCTCTATATACACAGCCCCCCTCTATATACACTCCCCCCCTCTATATACACAGCCCCCCTCTATATACACAGCCCCCCTAAGACATACGACGCTGCAGGTTATTTGTACCCAGATGCAGAACTTTACATTTATCCACATTGAACCTCATTTGCCAAGTGGAGGCCCAGACACTTAGTCTATCCAAGTCATCCTGTAACTTATGCACATCCTATATAGACTGTACCCCCCCTCTATATACACAGCCCCCCTCTATATACACAGCCCCCCCTCTATATACACAGCCCCCCCTCTATATACACAGCCCCCCCCTCTATATACACAGCCCCCCCTCTATATACACAGCCCCCCTCTATATACACAGCCCCCCCTCTATATACAGAGCTGTTATTACCATCCTCTATATCATTGATAAATAAATTAAACAGCAGCGGGCCCAGTACTGAACCTTGGGGTCACCACTAATAACCGGGGACCAATCAGAGTACGAATCATTTACCACCACTCTCTGGGTACGATCCATGATCAGTGTTCAATCCAGTTACAAACTAAAGTTTCCAAACCCAAAGACCTTAACTTACCTGTCAGACGTCTATGAGGGACAGTATCAAATGCTTTAGCAAAATCCAGAAACACTATATCCACAGCCATTCCTCTATATACAGAGCCCCCCCTCTATATACACAGCCCCCCTCTATATCCACAGCCCCCCCTCTATATACACAGCCCCCCCTCTATATCCACAGCCCCCCCTCTATATACACAGCCCCCCTCTATATCCACAGCCCCCCCTCTATATACACAGCCCCCCCTCTATATACACAGCCCCCCTCTATATACACAGCCCCCCTCTATATACACAGCCCCCTCTATATACACAGCCCCTCTATATACACAGCCCCCCTCTATATCCACAGCCCCCCTTCTATATACACAGCCCCCCCTCTATATACACAGCCCCCCCTCTATATACACAGCCATTCCTCTATATCCACAGCCCCCCCTCTATATCCACAGCTCCCCCTCTATATACACAGCCCCCCCTCTATATACACAGCCCCCCCTCTATATACACAGCCCCCCTCTATATACACAGCCCCCCTCTATATACACAGCCCCCCCTCTATATACACAGCCCCCCTCTATATACACAGCCCCCTCTATATACACAGCCCCCCTCTATATACACAACCCCCCCTCTATATACACAGCCCCCCTCTATATACACAGCCCCCCTCTATATATACACAGCCCCCCCTCTATATACACAGCCCCCCTCTATATACACAGCCCCCCTCTATATATACACAGACCCCCTCTATATACACAGCCCCCCCTCTATATACACAGCCCCCCCTCTATATACACAGCCCCCCTCTATATACACAGCCCCCCCTCTATATACACAGCCCCCCCTCTATATACACAGCCCCCCCTCTATATACACAGCCCCCTCTATATACACAGCCCCCCCTCTATATACACAGCCCCCTCTATATACACAGCCCCCCTCTATATACACAGCCCCCCTCTATATACACAGCCATTCCTCTGTCAAGGCTTCTACTCACCTCTTCATAAAAGCAGATTAGATTGGTGACACCTTCTCTCCTTAGTAAACCCATGCTGGCTATCACTTATAATACTATTATCCCCAATGTATTCCTGTATATAATCCCTTATAAGTCCTTCAAACAATTTACCCACAATGCACGTTAGACTTACCGGTCTATAGTTTCCTGGCGAAGACCTAGAGCCCTTCTTGAAGATTGGCACCACATTCGCCTTGCACCAGTCCCTTGGCACAATACCAGACACCAGAGAATCTCTAAATATCATGAACAGGGGTACAGATATTACTGAACTTACCTCTCTAAGAACTCTTGGGTGTAGTCCATCCGGCCCTGGAGATTTACTTACATTTATATCACTTAACTTACCTTGTACCATCTCTACATTAAGCCACTTCAGTACATTACATGATGTGTTACCAGCACTGACCTGTACATGATGTGTTACCAGCACTGACCTGTACATGATGTGTTACCAGCACTGACCTGTACATGATGTGTTACCAGCACTGACCTGTACATGATGTGTTACCAGCACTGACCTGTACATGATGTGTTACCAGTACTGACCTGTACATGATGTGTTACCAGCACTGACCTGTACATGATGTGTTACCAGCACTGACCTGTACATGATGTGTTACCAGCACCGACCTGGCCAATGTCAGCTCCTTCTTCCATAGTGTATACAGAACTAAAGAACCGATTCAGTAGCTCCGCCTTCTCTTGATCGCCTGTGACAACCTCCCCATTATCATTATTAAGGGGTCCTACATGCTCTGTCCTTGGTTTTTTTGCATTTATATGTCTAAAAAAATATTTCGGATTAGTTTTGCTTTCTTCGGCCACCTGTCTCTCGTTTTGAATTTTTGCTGTTTTTATTACATTTTTACAGATTTTATTAAGCTCTTTGTACTGTTTAAATGTTATAGCTGACCCATCAGATTTGTATTTTTTGAAGGCTATTTTTTTGTTGTTTATTGCTCTTTTAACCTCATTTGTCAGCCATGTAGGATTAAGTTTTAATGGTTTATATTTGTTCCCCTTTGGTATATATTTAGCTGTATAGTTATTTAGAGTGGATATAAAGATGTCCCATTTACCTTCTGTATCAGTATTTGAGAACCCCTCCCCCCAGTCTATGTCCTGTAGTGCAGCTCTCAGCCCAGGGAAATTTGCCTTTTTAAAGTTATATGTTTTTGCTTTCCCCGTCTGTCTTTGTTTTCTACATTTTAAGTCAAAAGTAACTATATTGTGGTCGCTATTCCCAAGGTTTTCCCGCACAGTTACATTACCAACCAGCTCTGCGTTGTTGGAAATGATCAGATCCCACAAGGCATCACTTCTTATTGGGTCCTCCACAAACTGGCCCAGAAAATTATTCTGCAATAAATTTAGGAATTGTCGCCCCTTTGTAGTTTTAGCCAACCCCGGCCCCCAATCTATATCTGGATAGTTATAATCTCCCATTATTACCACTGTACCTGCCCGGGCGGCCCTCTCTATTTGTTTACACAGCCGACCTTCTATCTCTTCAGTGATATTAGGGGGTCTGTAGATTACACCAAATATTATTTTTTCAGTATTTCCCTCCTTTTGTAATTCTACCCACAGTGATTCCACATCCTCAGAATCATCCTACATACCATGATACAGACGACCCCCACATACAGGATACGGTCAGACGACCCCCACATACAGGATACAGTCAGACAAACCCTACATACCAGGATACAGTCAGACGACCCCCACATACAGGATAGTCAGACGACCCCCAACATACAGGATACAGTCAGACAAACCCTACATACCAGGATACAGTCAGACGACCCCCACATACAGGATAGTCAGACGACCCCCACATACAGGATACAGTCAGACGACCCCCCACATACCAGAATACAGTCAGACGACCCCCACATACAGGATACAGTCAGACGACCCCCACATACAGGATACAGTCAGACGACCCCCACATACAGGATACAGTCAGACGACCCCCACATACAGGATACAGTCAGACGACCCCCACATACAGGATACAGTCAGACGACCCCCACATACAGGATACAGTCAGATGACCCCCACATACAGGATACAGTCAGACGGCCCCCCCACAGACAGGATACAGTCAGACGGCCCCCCACATACAGGATACAGTCAGACAACCCCCCACATACAGGATACAGTCAGAGGACCCCCCACATACAGGATAGAGTCAGAGGACCCCCCACATACAGGATACAGTCAGACAGCCCCCACACACAGGATACAGTAAGACGACCCCACACACAGGATACAGTCAGACGACCCCCACACACAGGATACAGTCAGACGACCCCCACATACAGGATACAGTCAGACGACCCCCACATACAGGATACAGTCAGACGACCCCCACATACAGGATACAGTCAGACGACCCCCACATACAGGATACAGTCAGACGACCCCTACATACCAGAATACAGACGACCCCCACATGCAGGATACAGTCAAACGACCCCCACATGCAGGATACAGACGACCCCCACATACAGGATACAGACGACCCCCACATACAGGATACAGTCAGACGACCCCCACATACAGGATACAGTCAGAGGACCCCCACATACAGGATACAGACGACCCCCACATACAGGATACAGATGACCAACACATACAGGATACAGTCAGACGACCCCTACATACCAGGATACAGACGACCCCCACATACAGGATACAGTCAGACGGCCCCCCCACAGACAGGATACAGTCAGACGGCCCCCCACATACAGGATACAGTCAGACAACCCCCCACATACAGGATACAGTCAGAGGACCCCCCACATACAGGATACAGTCAGACAGCCCCCACACACAGGATACAGTCAGACGACGCCCACACACAGGATACAGTCAGACGACCCCCACACACAGGATACAGTCAGACGACCCCCACACACAGGATACAGTCAGACGACCCACACACACAGGATACAGTCAGACGACCCCCACATACAGGATACAGTCAGACGACCCCCCCACATACAGGATACAGTCAGACGACCCCCCACATACCAGAATACAGTCAGACGACCCCCACATGCAGGATACAGTCAGACGACCCCCACATGCAGGATACAGTCAGACAACCCCCACATACAGGATACAGTCAGAAGACCCCTACATACAGGATACAGTCAGACGACCCCTACATACCAGGATAAAGACGACCCCCACATACAGGATACAGACGACCCCCACATACAGGATACAGACGACCCCCACATACAGGATACAGTCAGACGACCCCCACATACAGGATACAGTCAGACGACCCCCACATACAGGATACAGTCAGACGACCCCCACATACAGGATACAGTCAGACGACCCCTACATACCAGAATACAGACGACCCCCACATGCAGGATACAGTCAAACGACCCCCACATGCAGGATACAGACGACCCCCACATACAGGATACAGACGACCCCCACATACAGGATACAGTCAGACGACCCCCACATACAGGATACAGTCAGACGACCCCCACATACAGGATACAGTCAGACGACCCCCACATACAGGATACAGTCAGACGACCCCCACATACAGGATACAGTCAGACGACCCCTACATACCAGAATACAGACGACCCCCACATGCAGGATACAGTCAAACGACCCCCACATGCAGGATACAGACGACCCCCACATACAGGATACAGACGACCCCCACATACAGGATACAGTCAGACGACCCCCACATACAGGATACAGTCAGAGGACCCCCACATACAGGATACAGACGACCCCCACATACAGGATACAGATGACCAACACATACAGGATACAGTCAGACGACCCCTACATACCAGGATACAGACGACCCCCACATACAGGATACAGTCAGACGGCCCCCCCACAGACAGGATACAGTCAGACGGCCCCCCACATACAGGATACAGTCAGACAACCCCCCACATACAGGATACAGTCAGAGGACCCCCCACATACAGGATACAGTCAGACAGCCCCCACACACAGGATACAGTCAGACGACGCCCACACACAGGATACAGTCAGACGACCCCCACACACAGGATACAGTCAGACGACCCCCACACACAGGATACAGTCAGACGACCCACACACACAGGATACAGTCAGACGACCCCCACATACAGGATACAGTCAGACGACCCCCCCACATACAGGATACAGTCAGACGACCCCCCACATACCAGAATACAGTCAGACGACCCCCACATGCAGGATACAGTCAGACGACCCCCACATGCAGGATACAGTCAGACAACCCCCACATACAGGATACAGTCAGAAGACCCCTACATACAGGATACAGTCAGACGACCCCTACATACCAGGATAAAGACGACCCCCACATACAGGATACAGACGACCCCCACATACAGGATACAGACGACCCCCACATACAGGATACAGTCAGACGACCCCCCACATACAGGATACAGTCAGACGACCCCCCACATACCAGAATACAGTCAGACGACCCCCACATGCAGGATACAGTCAGACGACCCCCACATACAGGATACAGTCAGACGACCCCCACATACAGGATACAGTCAGACGACCCCCACATACAGGATACAGTCAGACGACCCCCACATACAGGATACAGTCAGACAACCCCTACATACAGGATACAGACGACCCCCACATACAGGATACAGACGACCCCCACATACAGGATACAGTCAGACGACCCCTACATACAGGATACAGTCAGACGACCCCCACATACAGGATACAGTCAGACGACCCCCACATACAGGATACAAACGACCCCCACATACAGGATACAGACGACCCCCACATACAGGATACAGACGACCTCTACATACAGGATACAGTCAGACGACCCCTACATACCAGGATACAGACGACCCCCACATACAGCATACCGTCAGACGACCTCCACATACAGGATACAGACGACCCCCACATACAGGATACAGATGACCCCCACATACAGCATACAGTCAGACGACCCCCACATACAGGATACAGACGACCCCCACATACAGGATACAGACGACCCCTACATACAGGATACAGACGAACCCTACATACAGGATACAGTCAGACGACCCCTACATACCAGGATACAGTCAGACGACCCCTACATATCAGAATACAGACGACCCCCACATGCAGGATACAGACGACCCCCACATACAGGATACAGACGACCCCCACATACAGGATACAGTCAGACGACCCCCACATACAGGATACAGTCAGAGGACCCCCACATACAGGATACAGACGACCCCCACATACAGGATACAGATGACCAACACATACAGGATACAGTCAGACGACCCCTACATACCAGGATACAGACGACCCCCACATACAGGATACAGTCAGACGGCCCCCCCACAGACAGGATACAGTCAGACGGCCCCCCATATACAGGATACAGTCAGACAACCCCCCACATACAGGATACAGTCAGAGGACCCCCCACATACAGGATACAGTCAGACAGCCCCCACACACAGGATACAGTCAGACGACCCCCACACACAGGATACAGTCAGACGACCCCCACATACAGGATACAGTCAGATGACCCCCACATACAGGATACAGTCAGACGACCCCCACATACAGGATACAGTCAGACGACCCCCACATACAGGATACAGGATACAGACGACCCCCACACACAGGATACAGTCAGACGACCCCCACACACAGGATACAGTCAGACGACCCCCACATGCAGGATACAGTCAGATGACCCCCACATACAGGATACAGTCAGACGACCCCCACATACAGGATACAGTCAGACGACCCCCACATACAGGATACAGTCAGACGACCCCCACATACAGGATACAGTCAGACGACCCCCACATACAGGATACAGTCAGACGACCCCCACATACAGGATACAGTCAGACGACCCCCCCCCACATACAGGATACAGTCAGACGACTTCCCACATACAGGATACATTCAGACGACCCCTCACATACAGGATACAGTCAGACGACCCCTACATACAGGCTACAGTCAGACGACCCCTACATACCAGGATACAGTCAGACGACCCCCACATACAGGATACAGTCAGACGACCCCCACATTCAGGATACAGACGACCCCCACATACAGGATACAGTCAGACGACCCCCACATACAGGATACAGACGACCCCCACATACAGGATAAAGTTAGACGACCCTCCAAATACAGTATACCGTCAGAAGACCCCCACATAAAGGATACAGACGACCCCCACATACAGGATACAGACGACCCCCACATACAGGATACAGTCAGACGACCCCTACATACCAGGATACAGTCAGACGACCCCCACATGCAGGATACAGTCAGACGACCCCCACATGCAGGATACAGTCTGACAACCCCTACATACCAGGATATAGTCAGACGACCCCCACATACAGGATACAGTCAGACG
This sequence comes from Hyla sarda, assembly GCF_029499605.1. Taxonomy (NCBI): domain Eukaryota; kingdom Metazoa; phylum Chordata; class Amphibia; order Anura; family Hylidae; genus Hyla; species Hyla sarda. Next base: position 88,684 of record NW_026607908.1, on the reverse strand, counting down.
ACCCCCACATACAGGATACAGTCAGACGACCCCAACATACAGGATACAGTCAGACGACCCCCCACATACAGGATACAGTCAGACGACCCCCCACATACAGGATACAGTGAGACGACCCCCACATACAGGATAAAGACGACCCCCACATACAGGATACAGTCAGACGACCCCCCACATACAGGATACAGTCAGACAACCCCCACATGCAGGATACAGTCAAACGGCCCCCACATACAGGATACAGTCAGACGACTCCCACATACAGGATACAGACGACCCCCACATACCAGGATACAGACGACCCCCACATACAGGATACAGACGACCCCCACATACAGGATACAGTCAGATGACCCCCACATACAGGATACAGTCAGACGACCCCTACATACCAGGATACATACGACCCCCACATACAGGATACAGTCAGACGACCCCCGCATGCAGGATAAAGTCAGACGGCCCCCGCATACAGGATACAGAGGACCCCCACATACAGGATACAGTCAGACAACCCCCACATACAGGATACAGACGACCCCCACATAAAGGATACAGTCAGACGACCTCTACATACCAGGATACAGTCAGACGACCCCCACATACAGGATACAGACGACCCCCACATACAGGATACAGTCAGACGACCCCCACATACAGGATACAGACGACCGCCACATACAGGATACAGTCAGATGACCCCCACATACAGGATACAGTTAGACAACCCCCACCTACAGGATACAGTCAGACGACCCCCACATACAGGATACAGTCATACGACCCCCACATACAGGATACAGTTAGACAACCCCCACATACAGGATACAGTCAGACGACCCCCACATACAGGATACAGACGACCCCCACATACAGGATACAGACGACCCCTACATACAGGATACAGTCAGACGACCCCTACATACCGGGATACAGACGACCCCCACATACAGGATACAGACGACCCCCACATGCAGGATACAGACGACCCCCACATGCAGGATACAGACGACCCACACATACAGGATACAGACGACCCCCACATACAGGATACAGACGACCCCCACATACAGGATACAGACGACCCCCCACATACAGGATACAGTCAGACGACCCCCACATACAGGATACAGACAACCAACCACATACAGGATACAGACGATCCCCCACATACAGGATACAGTCAGACGACCCCCCCCACATACAGGATACAGTCAGACGACCCCCACATACAGGATACAGTCAGACGACCCCCACATACAGGATACAGACGACCCCCACATACAGGATACAGTCAGACAAACCCTACATACCAGGCTACAGTCAGAAGGCCCCCACATACCAGGATACAGTCAGACGGCCCCACATACAGGATACAGTCAGACGACCCCCACATACAGGATACAGTCAGACGACCCCCACATACAGGTTACAGTCAGACGACCCCCACTTACAGGATACAGTCAGACGACCCCCACATACAGGATACAGTCAGACGACCCCCACATACAGGTTACAGTCAGACGACCCCCACTTACAGGATACAGTCAGACGACCCCCACATACAGGATACAGTCAGACGACCCCCACATACAGGATACAGTCAGACGACCACCACATACAGGATACAGTCAGACGACCCCCACATACAGGATACAGTCAGACGACCCCCACATGCAGGATACAGACGACCCCCACATAAAGGATACAGACGACCCCGACATACAGGATACAGTCAGACGACCCCCCACATACAGGATACAGTCAGACGACCCCCCCCACAAACAGGATACAGTCAGAGGACCACTAAATACCAGGATACAGTCAGACGACCCCTACATGCAGGATACAGTCAGACGGCCCCCAAATGCAGGATACAGTCAGACGGCCCCCACATGCAGGATACAGTCAGACGACCCCCACATACAGGATACAGACGACCCCCACATACAGGATACAGACGACCCCCACATACAGGATACAGTCAGACGACCCCTACATACAGGATACAGTCAGACGACCCCGCACATACAGGATAAAGTCAGACGACCCCCCCACATACAGGATACAGTCAGAGGACCACTAAATACCAGAATACAGTCAGACGACCCCTACATGCAGGATACAGTCAGACGGCCCCCACATACAGGATACAGTCAGACGACCCCTACATACAGGATACAGTCAGACGACCCCCACATACAGGATACAGACGACCCCCACATACAGGATACAGACGACACCCATATACAGGATACAGTCAGATGACCCCTACATACAGGATACAGTCAGACGACCCCCACATACAGGATACAGTCAGACGACCCCCACATACAGGATACAGACGACCCCCACATACAGGATACAGTCAGACGACCCCTACATACCAGGATACAGACGACCCCCACATACAGGATACAGACGACCCCCACATGCAGGATACAGACGACCCCCACATGCATTATACAGACGACCCCCACATACAGGATACAGACGCCCCCACATACAGGATACAGACGACCCCCACATACAGGATACAGACGACCCCCCACATACAGGATACAGTCAGACGACCCCCACATGCAGGATACAGTCAAACGGCCCCCACATACAGGATACAGTCAGACGACCCCCACATACAGGATACAGTCAGACAACCCCCACATACAGGATACAGTCAGACGACCCCCCACATACAGGATACAGTCAGATGGCCCCCACATGAAGGATACAGTCAAACGGCCCCCACATACAGGATACAGACGACCCCCACATACAGGATACAGTCAGACGACCCCTACATACAGGATACAGTCAGACGACCCCTACATACCAGGATACAGACGACCCCCACATACCAGGATACAGACGACCCCCACATACAGGATACAGTCAGACGACCCCCGCATGCAGGATAAAGTCAGACGACCCCCGCATACAGGATACAGAGGACCCCCACATACAGGATACAGTCAGACCATCCCCACATACAGGATACAGACGACCCCCATATACAGGATACAGTCAGATGACCCCCCACATACAGAATACAGTCAGACGACTCCCCAAATACAGTATACCGTCAGATGACCCCCACATACAGGATACAGACGACCCCCACATACGGGATACAGACGACCCCCACATACAGGATACAGTCAGACGACCCCTACATACCAGGATACAGACGACCCCCACATACAGGATACAGTCAGATGACCCCCACATACAGGATACAGTCAGACGACCCCCCAAATACAGTATACTGTCAGATGACCCCCACATACAGTATACCGTCAGATGACCCCCACATACAGGATACAGACGACCCCCACATACGGGATACAGACGACCTCCACATACAGGATACAGTCAGACGACTCCCACATACAGGATACAGTCAGACGACCCCCACATACAGGATACAGTCAGACGACCCCCACCTACAGGATACAGATGACCCCCACCTACAGGATACAGACGACCCCCACCTACAGGATACAGTCAGACAACCCCCCAAATAAAGTAAACCCTCAGACGACCCCCACATACAAGATACAGACGACCCCCCACATACAGGATACAGTCAGACGACCCCCACATACAAGATACAGTCAGACGACCCCCCCACATACAGGATACAGTCAGACGACCCCCACATACAGGATACAGACGACCCCCACATACAGGATACAGTCAGACGACCCCTACATACCAGGATACAGACGACCCCCACATACAGGATACAGACGACCCCCACATGCAGGATACAGACGACCCCCACATGCATTATACAGACGACCCCCACATACAGGATACAGACGCCCCCACATACAGGATACAGACGACCCCCACATACAGGATACAGACGACCCGCCACATACAGGATACAGTCAGACGACCCCCACATGCAGGATACAGTCAAACGGCCCCCACATACAGGATACAGTCAGACGACCCCCACATACAGGATACAGTCAGACAACCCCCACATACAGGATACAGTCAGACGACCCCCCACATACAGGATACAGTCAGATGGCCCCCACATGAAGGATACAGTCAAACGGCCCCCACATACAGGATACAGACGACCCCCACATACAGGATACAGTCAGACGACCCCTACATACAGGATACAGTCAGACGACCCCTACATACCAGGATACAGACGACCCCCACATACCAGGATACAGACGACCCCCACATACAGGATACAGTCAGACGACCCCCGCATGCAGAATAAAGTCAGACGACCCCCGCATACAGGATACAGAGGACCCCCACATACAGGATACAGTCAGACCATCCCCACATACAGGATACAGACGACCCCCATATACAGGATACAGTCAGATGACCCCCCACATACAGAATACAGTCAGACGACTCCCCAAATACAGTATACCGTCAGATGACCCCCACATACAGGATACAGACGACCCCCACATACGGGATACAGACGACCCCCACATACAGGATACAGTCAGACGACCCCTACATACCAGGATACAGACGACCCCCACATACAGGATACAGACGACCCCCACATACCAGGATACAGTCAGACGACCCCCGCATATAGGATACAGAGGACCCCCACATACAGGATACAGTCAGACAACCCCCACATACAGGATACAGACGACCCCCACATACAGGATACAGTCAGATGACCCCCACATACAGGATACAGTCAGATGACCCCCACATACAGGATACAGTCAGACGACTACCCAAATACAGTATACTGTCAGATGACCCCCACATACAGTATACCGTCAGATGACCCCCACATACAGGATACAGACGACCCCCACATACGGGATACAGACGACCTCCACATACAGGATACAGTCAGACGACTCCCACATACAGGATACAGTCAGACGACCCCCACATACAGGATACAGTCAGACGACCCCCACCTACAGGATACAGATGACCCCCACCTACAGGATACAGACGACCCCCACCTACAGGATACAGTCAGACAACCCCCCAAATAAAGTAAACCCTCAGACGACCCCCACATACAAGATACAGACGACCCCCCACATACAGGATACAGTCAGACGACCCTCCCACATACAGGATACAGTCAGACGACCCCAGCATGCAGGATAAAGTCAGGCGGCCCCCGCATACAGGATACAGAGGACCCCCACATACAGGATACAGTCAGACAACCCCCACATACAGGATACAGACAACCCCCACATACAGGATACAGATGACCCCCATATACAGGATACAGTCAGATGACCCCCACATACAGGATACAGTCAGACGACCCCCCAAATACAGTATACCGTCCGATGACCCCTACATACAGGATACAGACGACCCCCACATACAGGATACAGACGACCCCCACATACAGGATACAGTCAGACGACCTCTACATACCAGGATACAGTCAGACGACCCCCACATGCAGGATACAGTCAGACGACCCCCACATGAAGGATACAGACGACCCCCACATACAGGATACAGACGACCCCCACATACAGGATACAGTCAGACGACCCTTACATACAGGATACAGTCAGACGACCCCTACATACCAGGATACAGACGACCCCCACATACCAGGATACAGACGACCCCCACACACAGGATACAGTCAGACGACCCCCGCATGCAGGATAAAGTCAGACGACCCCCGCATACAGGATACAGAGGACCCCCACATACAGGATACAATCAGACAACCCCCACATACAGGATACATACGACCCCCACATACAGGATACAGACGAATCCCATATACAGGATACAGTCAGATGACCCCCACATACAGGATACAGTCAGACGACCCCCCAAATACAGTATACCGTCAGATGACCCCCACATACAGGATACAGACGACCCCCACATACGGGATACAGACGACCTCCACATACAGGATACAGTCAGACGACCCCTACATACCAGGATACAGACGACCACCACATACCAGGATACAGACGACCCCCACATACAGGATACAGACGACCCCCACATACAGGATACAGTCAGAAGACCCCTACATACAGGATACAGTCAGACGACCCCTACATACCAGGATAAAGACGACCCCCACATACAGGATACAGACGACCCCCACATACAGGATACAGACGACCCCCACATACAGGATACAGTCAGACGACCCCCCACATACAGGATACAGTCAGACGACCCCCCACATACCAGAATACAGTCAGACGACCCCCACATGCAGGATACAGTCAGACGACCCCCACATGCAGGATACAGTCAGACGACCCCCACATACAGGATACAGTCAGACAACCCCCACATACAGGATACAGTCAGAAGACCCCTACATACAGGATACAGTCAGACGACCCCTACATACCAGGATAAAGACGACCCCCACATACAGGATACAGACGACCCCCACATACAGGATACAGACGACCCCCCACATACAGGATACAGTCAGACGACCCCCCACATACAGGATACAGTCAGACGACCCCCCACATACCAGAATACAGTCAGACGACCCCCACATGCAGGATACAGTCAGAGGACCCCCACATACAGGATACAGTCAGACGACCCCCACATACAGGATACAGTCAGACGACCCCCACATACAGGATACAGTCAGACGACCCCCACATACAGGATACAGTCAGACAACCCCTACATACAGGATACAGACGACCCCCACATACAGGATACAAACGACCCCCACATACAGGATACAGTCAGACGACCCCTACATACAGGATACAGTCAGACGACCCCCACATACAGGATACAGTCAGACGACCCCCACATACAGGATACAGACGACCCCCACATACAGGATACAGACGACCCCCACATACAGGATACAGACGACCCCCACATACAGGATACAGTCAGACGACCCCTACATACCAGGATACAGACGACCCCCACATACAGGATACAGACGACCCCCACATACAGGATACAGTCAGACGACCCCTACATACAGGATACAGTCAGACGACCCCCACATACAGGATACAGTCAGACGACCCCCACATACAGGATACAGTCAGACGACCCCCACATACAGGATACAGACGACCCCCACATACAGGATACAGACGACCCCCACATACAGGATACAGACGACCCCTACATACAGGATACAGTCAGACGACCCCTACATACCAGGATACAGACGACCCCCACATACAGGATACAGACGACCCCCACATGCAGGATACAGATGACCCCTACATGCAGGATACAGACGACCCCCACATACAGGATACAGACGACCCCCACATACAGGATACAGACGACCCCCCACATACAGGATACAGTCAGACGACCCCCACATACAGGATACAGACGATTCCCCACATACAGGATACAGACGATCCCCCACATACAGGATACAGTCAGACGACCCTCCCACATACAGGATACAGTCAGACGACCCCACATACAGGATACAGACGACCCCCACATACAGGATACAGACGACCCCCACATACAGGATACAGACGACCCCCACATACAGGATTCAGTCAGACAAACCCTACATAGCAGGATACAGTCAGAAGGCCCCCACATACCAGGATACAGTCAGACGGCCCCACATACAGGATACAGTCAGACGACCCCCACATACAGGATACAGTCAGACGACCCCCACATACAGGATACAGTCAGACCACCCCCACATACAGGATACAGTCAGACGACCCCCACATGCAGGACACAGTCAAACGGCCCCCACATACAGGATACAGACGACCCCCACATACAGGATACAGTCAGACGACCCCCACATACAGGATACAGACGACCCCCACATACAGGATACAGTCAGACGACCCCTACATACCAGGATACAGACGACCCCCACATACCAGGATACAGACGACCCCCCACATACAGGATACAGTCAGACGACCCCCGGATGCAGGATAAAGTCAGACGACCCCCGCATACAGGATACAGAGGACCCCCACATACAGGATACAGTCAGATGACCCCCATATGCAGGATACAGTCAGACGACCCCCACATACAGGATACAGACGACCCCCACATAAAGTATACAGACGACCCCCACATACAGGATACAGTCAGACGACCCCTACATACCAGGATACAGACGACCCCCACATACAGGATACAGTCAGACGACCCCCACATGCAGGATACAGTCAGACGACCCCCACATACAGGATACAGTCAGACAACCCCCACATACAGGATACAGTCAGAAGACCCCTACATACAGGATACAGTCAGACGACCCCTACATACCAGGATAAAGACGACCCCCACATACAGGATACAGACGACCCCCACATACAGGATACAGACGACCCCCACATACAGGATACAGTCAGACGACCCCCCACATACAGGATACAGTCAGACGACCCCCCACATACCAGAATACAGTCAGACGACCCCCACATGCAGGATACAGTCAGACGACCCCCACATACAGGATACAGTCAGACGACCCCCACATACAGGATACAGTCAGACGACCCCCACATACAGGATACAGTCAGACGACCCCCACATACAGGATACAGTCAGACAACCCCTACATACAGGATACAGACGACCCCCACATACAGGATACAGACGACCCCCACATACAGGATACAGTCAGACGACCCCTACATACAGGATACAGTCAGACGACCCCCACATACAGGATACAGTCAGACGACCCCCACATACAGGATACAGACGACCCCCACATACAGGATACAGACGACCCCCACATACAGGATACAGACGACCCCTACATACAGGATACAGTCAGACGACCCCTACATACCAGGATACAGACTACCCCCACATACAGGATACAGACGACCCCCACATACAGGATACAGTCAGACGACCCCTACATACAGGATACAGTCAGACGACCCCCACATACAGGATACAGTCAGACGACCCCCACATACAGGATACAGACGACCCCCACATACAGGATACAGACGACCCCCACATACAGGATACAGACGACCCCTACATACAGGATACAGTCAGACGACCCCTACATACCAGGATACAGACGACCCCCACATACAGGATACAGACGACCCCCACATGCAGGATACAGACGACCCCTACATGCAGGATACAGACGACCCCCACATACAGGATAAAGACGACCCCCCACATACAGGATACAGTCAGACGGCCCCACATACAGGATACAGACGATTCCCCACATACAGGATACAGACGATCCCCCACATACAGGATACAGTCAGACGACCCTCCCACATACAGGATACAGTCAGACGACCCCACATACAGGATACAGACGACCCCCACATACAGGATACAGACGACCCCCACATACAGGATACAGACGACCCCCACATACAGGATACAGTCAGACAAACCCTACATACCAGGATACAGTCAGAAGGCCCCCACATACCAGGATACAGTCAGACGGCCCCACATACAGGATACAGTCAGACGACCCCCACATACAGGATACAGTCAGACGACCCCCACATACAGGATACAGTCAGACGACCCCCACTTACAGGATACAGTCAGACGACCCCCACATACAGGATACAGTCAGACGACCTCCACATACAGGATACAGTCAGACGACCCCCACATACAGGATACAGTCAGACAACCCCAACATGCAGGATACAGACGACCCCCACATACAGGATACAGACGACCCCCACATACAGGATACAGTCAGACGACCCCCCCACATACAGGATACAGTCAGACGACCCCCCCACATACAGGATCCAGTCAGAGGACCACTAAATACCAGGATACAGTCAGACGACCCCTACATGCAGGATAAAGTCAGACGGCCCCCACATGCAGGATACAGTCAGACGACCCCCACATACAGGATACAGACGACCCCCACATACAGGATCCAGTCAGACAACCCCTAAATACCAGGATACAGTCAGACGGCCCCCACATACAGGATACAGTCAGACGACCCCCCACATACAGGATACAGTCAGACGACCCCTACATACCAGGATACAGTCAGACGACCCCCACATGCAGGATATAGTACGACCCCCACATACAGGATACAGTCAGACGACCCCCACATACAGGATACAGTCAGACGACCCCCCACATACAGGATACAGTCAGATGGCCCCCACATGAAGGATAAAGTCAAACGGCCCCCACATACAGGATACAGACGACCCCCACATACAGGATACAGTCAGACGACCCCTACATACAGGATACAGTCAGACGACCCCTACATACCAGGATACAGACGACCCCCACATACCAGGATACAGACGACCCCCACATACAGGATAGTCAGACGACCCCCGCATGCAGGATAAAGTCAGACGACCCCCGCATACAGGATACAGAGGACCCCCACATACAGGATACAGTCAGACAACCCCCACATACAGGATACAGACGACCCCCATATACAGGATACAGTCAGATGACCCCCCACATACAGAATACAGTCAGACGACTCCCCAAATACAGTATACCGTCAGATGACCCCCACATACAGGATACAGACGACCCCCACATACAGGATACAGTCAGACGACCCCTACATACCAGGATACAGACGACCCCCACATACAGGATACAGACGACCCCCACATACCAGGATACAGTCAGATGACCCCCGCATATAGGATACAGAGGACCCCCACATACAGGATACAGTCAGACAACCCCCACATACAGGATACAGACGACCCCCACATACAGGATACAGTCAGATGACCCCCACATACAGGATACAGTCAGATGACCCCCACATACAGGATACAGTCAGACGACCCCCCAAATACAGGATACAGTCAGATGACCCCCACATACAGTATACCGTCAGATGACCCCCACATACAGGATACAGACGACCCCCACATACGGGATACAGACGACCTCCACATACAGGATACAGTCAGACGACTCCCACATACAGGATACAGTCAGACGACCCCCACATACAGGATACAGTCAGACGACCCCCACCTACAGGATACAGATGACCCCCACCTACAGGATACAGACGACCCCCACCTACAGGATACAGTCAGACAACCCCCCAAATAAAGTAAACCCTCAGACGACCCCCACATACAAGATACAGACGACCCCCCACATACAGGATACAGTCAGACGACCCCCACATACAAGATACAGACGACCCCCCCACATACAGGATACAGTCAGACGACCCCAGCATGCAGGATAAAGTCAGACGGCCCCCGCATACAGGATACAGAGGACCCCCACATACAGGATACAGTCAGACAACCCCCACATACAGGATACAGACGACCCCCACATACAGGATACAGATGACCCCCATATACAGGATACAGTCAGATGACCCCCACATACAGGATACAGTCAGACGACCCCCCAAATACAGTATACCGTCCGATGACCCCTACATACAGGATACAGACGACCCCCACATACAGGATACAGTCAGACGACCCCCACATGCAGGATACAGACGACCCCCACATACAGGATACAGACGACCCCCACATACAGGATACAGTCAGACGACCCTTACATACAGGATACAGTCAGACGACCCCTACATACCAGGATACAGACGACCCCCACATACCAGGATACAGACGACCCCCACACACAGGATACAGTCAGACGACCCCCGCATGCAGGATAAAGTCAGACGACCCCCGCATACAGGATACAGAGGACCCCCACATACAGGATACAATCAGACAACCCCCACATACAGGATACATGCGACCCCCACATACAGGATACAGACGAATCCCATATACAGGATACAGTCAGATGACCCCCACATACAGGATACAGTCAGACGACCCCCCAAATACAGTATACCGTCAGATGACCCCCACATACAGGATACAGACGACCCCCACATACGGGATACAGACGACCCCCACATACAGGATACAGTCAGACGACCCCTACATACCAGGATACAGACGACCACCACATACCAGGATACAGACGACCCCCACATACAGGATACAGACGACCCCCACATACAGGATACAGTCAGAAGACCCCTACATACAGGATACAGTCAGACGACCCCTACATACCAGGATAAAGACGACCCCCACATACAGGATACAGACGACCCCCCCATACAGGATACAGACGACCCCCACATACAGGATACAGTCAGACGACCCCCCACATACAGGATACAGTCAGACGACCCCCCACATACCAGAATACAGTCAGACGACCCCCACATGCAGGATACAGTCAGACCACCCCCACATGCAGGATACAGTCAGACGACCCCCACATACAGGATACAGTCAGACAACCCCCACATACAGGATACAGTCAGAAGACCCCTACATACAGGATACAGTCAGACGACCCCTACATACCAGGATAAAGACGACCCCCACATACAGGATACAGACGACCCCCACATACAGGATACAGACGACCCCCACATACAGGATACAGTCAGACGACCCCCCACATACAGGATACAGTCAGACGACCCCCCACATACCAGAATACAGTCAGACGACCCCCACATGCAGGATACAGTCAGACGACCCCCACATACAGGATACAGTCAGACGACCCCCACATACAGGATACAGTCAGACGACCCCCACATACAGGATACAGTCAGACGACCCCCACATACAGGATACAGTCAGACAACCCCTACATACAGGATACAGACGACCCCCACATACAGGATACAAACGACCCCCACATACAGGATACAGTCAGACGACCCCTACATACTAGGATACAGACGACCCCTACATACCAGGATACAGACGACCCCCACACACAGGATACAGTCAGACGACCCCCGCATGCAGGATAAAGTCAGACGACCCCCGCATACAGGATACAGAGGACCCCCACATACAGGATACAATCAGACAACCCCCACATACAGGATACATACGACCCCCACATACAGGATACAGACGAATCCCATATACAGGATACAGTCAGATGACCCCCACATACAGGATACAGTCAGACGACCCCCCAAATACAGTATACCGTCAGATGACCCCCACATACAGGATACAGATGACCCCCACATACGGGATACAGACGACCCCCACATACAGGATACAGTCAGACGACCCCTACATACCAGGATACAGACGACCACCACATACCAGGATACAGACGACCCCCACATACAGGATACAGACGACCCCCACATACAGGATACAGTCAGAAGACCCCTACATACAGGATACAGTCAGACGACCCCTACATACCAGGATAAAGACGACCCCCACATACAGGATACAGACGACCCCCACATACAGGATACAGACGACCCCCACATACAGGATACAGTCAGACGACCCCCCACATACAGGATACAGTCAGACGACCCCCCACATACCAGAATACAGTCAGACGACCCCCACATGCAGGATACAGTCAGACGACCCCCACATGCAGGATACAGTCAGACGACCCCCACATACAGGATACAGTCAGACAACCCCCACATACAGGATACAGTCAGAAGACCCCTACATACAGGATACAGTCAGACGACCCCCACATACAGGATACAGTCAGACGACCCCCACATACAGGATACAGTCAGACGACCCCCACATACAGGATACAGTCAGACGACCCCCACATACAGGATACAGTCAGACAACCCCTACATACAGGATACAGACGACCCCCACATACAGGATACAAACGACCCCCACATACAGGATACAGTCAGACGACCCCTACATACAGGATACAGTCAGACGACCCCCACATACAGGATACAGTCAGACGACCCCCACATACAGGATACAGACGACCCCCACATACAGGATACAGACGACCCCCACATACAGGATACAGACGACCCCTACATACAGGATACAGTCAGACGACCCCTACATACCAGGATACAGACGACCCCCACATACAGGATACAGACGACCCCCACATACAGGATACAGTCAGACGACCCCTACATACAGGATACAGTCAGACGACCCCCACATACAGGATACAGTCAGACGACCCCCACATACAGGATACAGTCAGACGACCCCCACATACAGGATACAGACGACCCCCCATACAGGATACAGACGACCCCCACATACAGGATACAGTCAGACGACCCCCCACATACAGGATACAGTCAGACGACCCCCCACATACCAGAATACAGTCAGACGACCCCCACATGCAGGATACAGTCAGACCACCCCCACATGCAGGATACAGTCAGACGACCCCCACATACAGGATACAGTCAGACAACCCCCACATACAGGATACAGTCAGAAGACCCCTACATACAGGATACAGTCAGACGACCCCTACATACCAGGATAAAGACGACCCCCACATACAGGATACAGACGACCCCCACATACAGGATACAGACGACCCCCACATACAGGATACAGTCAGACGACCCCCCACATACAGGATACAGTCAGACGACCCCCCACATACCAGAATACAGTCAGACGACCCCCACATGCAGGATACAGTCAGACGACCCCCACATACAGGATACAGTCAGACGACCCCCACATACAGGATACAGTCAGACGACCCCCACATACAGGATACAGTCAGACGACCCCCACATACAGGATACAGTCAGACAACCCCTACATACAGGATACAGACGACCCCCACATACAGGATACAAACGACCCCCACATACAGGATACAGTCAGACGACCCCTACATACTAGGATACAGACGACCCCTACATACCAGGATACAGACGACCCCCACACACAGGATACAGTCAGACGACCCCCGCATGCAGGATAAAGTCAGACGACCCCCGCATACAGGATACAGAGGACCCCCACATACAGGATACAATCAGACAACCCCCACATACAGGATACATACGACCCCCACATACAGGATACAGACGAATCCCATATACAGGATACAGTCAGATGACCCCCACATACAGGATACAGTCAGACGACCCCCCAAATACAGTATACCGTCAGATGACCCCCACATACAGGATACAGATGACCCCCACATACGGGATACAGACGACCCCCACATACAGGATACAGTCAGACGACCCCTACATACCAGGATACAGACGACCACCACATACCAGGATACAGACGACCCCCACATACAGGATACAGACGACCCCCACATACAGGATACAGTCAGAAGACCCCTACATACAGGATACAGTCAGACGACCCCTACATACCAGGATAAAGACGACCCCCACATACAGGATACAGACGACCCCCACATACAGGATACAGACGACCCCCACATACAGGATACAGTCAGACGACCCCCCACATACAGGATACAGTCAGACGACCCCCCACATACCAGAATACAGTCAGACGACCCCCACATGCAGGATACAGTCAGACGACCCCCACATGCAGGATACAGTCAGACGACCCCCACATACAGGATACAGTCAGACAACCCCCACATACAGGATACAGTCAGAAGACCCCTACATACAGGATACAGTCAGACGACCCCTACATACCAGGATAAAGACGACCCCCACATACAGGATACAGACGACCCCCACATACAGGATACAGACGACCCCCACATACAGGATACAGTCAGACGACCCCCCACATACAGGATACAGTCAGACGACCCCCCACATACCAGAATACAGTCAGACGACCCCCACATGCAGGATACAGTCAGACGACCCCCACATACAGGATACAGTCAGACGACCCCCACATACAGGATACAGTCAGACGACCCCCACATACAGGATACAGTCAGACGACCCCCACATACAGGATACAGTCAGACAACCCCTACATACAGGATACAGACGACCCCCACATACAGGATACAAACGACCCCCACATACAGGATACAGTCAGACGACCCCTACATACAGGATACAGTCAGACGACCCCCACATACAGGATACAGTCAGACGACCCCCACATACAGGATACAGACGACCCCCACATACAGGATACAGACGACCCCCACATACAGGATACAGACGACCCCTACATACAGGATACAGTCAGACGACCCCTACATACCAGGATACAGACGACCCCCACATACAGGATACAGACGACCCCCACATACAGGATACAGTCAGACGACCCCTACATACAGGATACAGTCAGACGACCCCCCACATACAGGATACAGTCAGACGACCCCCACATACAGGATACAGTCAGACGACCCCCACATACAGGATACAGACGACCCCCACATACAGGATACAGACGACCCCCACATACAGGATACAGACGACCCCTACATACAGGATACAGTCAGACGACCCCTACATACCAGGATACAGACGACCCCCACATACAGGATACAGACGACCCCCACATGCAGGATACAGATGACCCCTACATGCAGGATACAGACGACCCCCACATACAGGATACAGACGACCCCCACATACAGGATACAGACGACCCCCCACATACAGGATACAGTCAGACGACCCCCACATACAGGATACAGACGATTCCCCACATACAGGATACAGACGATCCCCCACATACAGGATACAGTCAGACGACCCTCCCACATACAGGATACAGTCAGACGACCCCACATACAGGATACAGACGACCCCCACATACAGGATACAGACGACCCCCACATACAGGATACAGACGACCCCTACATACAGGATACAGTCAGACAAACCCTACATAGCAGGATACAGTCAGAAGGCCCCCACATACCAGGATACAGTCAGACGGCCCCACATACAGGATACAGTCAGACGACCCCCACATACAGGATACAGTCAGACGACCCCCACATACAGGATACAGTCAGACGACCCCCACATACAGGATACAGTCAGACGACCCCCACATACAGGATACAGTCAGACGACCCCCACATGCAGGACACAGTCAAACGGCCCCCACATACAGGATACAGACGACCCCCACATACAGGATACAGTCAGACGACCCCCACATACAGGATACAGACGACCCCCACATACAGGATACAGTCAGACGACCCCTACATACCAGGATACAGACGACCCCCACATACCAGGATACAGACGACCCCCACATACAGGATACAGTCAGAAGACCCCTACATACAGGATACAGTCAGACGACCCCTACATACCAGGATAAAGACGACCCCCACATACAGGATACAGACGACCCCCACATACAGGATACAGACGACCCCCACATACAGGATACAGTCAGACGACCCCCCCACATACAGGATACAGTCAGACGACCCCCCACATACCAGAATACAGTCAGACGACCCCCACATGCAGGATACAGTCAGACGACCCCCACATACAGGATACAGTCAGACGACCCCCACATACAGGATACAGTCAGACGACCCCCACATACAGGATACAGTCAGACGACCCCCACATACAGGATACAGTCAGACAACCCCTACATACAGGATACAGACGACCCCCACATACAGGATACAGACGACCCCCACATACAGGATACAGTCAGACGACCCCTACATACAGGATACAGTCAGACGACCCCCACATACAGGATACAGTCAGACGACCCCCACATACAGGATACAGACGACCCCCACATACAGGATACAGACGACCCCCACATACAGGATACAGACGACCCCTACATACAGGATACAGTCAGACGACCCCTACATACCAGGATACAGACGACCCCCACATACAGGATACAGACGACCCCCACATACAGGATACAGTCAGACGACCCCTACATACAGGATACAGTCAGACGACCCCCACATACAGGATACAGTCAGACGACCCCCACATACAGGATACAGACGACCCCCACATACAGGATACAGACGACCCCCACATACAGGATACAGACGACCCCTACATACAGGATACAGTCAGACGACCCCTACATACCAGGATACAGACGACCCCCACATACAGGATACAGACGACCCCCACATGCAGGATACAGACGACCCCTACATGCAGGATACAGACGACCCCCACATACAGGATACAGACGACCCCCCACATACAGGATACAGTCAGACGGCCCCACATACAGGATACAGACGATTCCCCACATACAGGATACAGACGATCCCCCACATACAGGATACAGTCAGACGACCCTCCCACATACAGGATACAGACGATTCCCCACATACAGGATACAGACGATCCCCCACATACAGGATACAGTCAGACGACCCCACATACAGGATACAGACGACCCCCACATACAGGATACAGACGACCCCCACATACAGGATACAGACGACCCCCACATACAGGATACAGTCAGACAAACCCTACATACCAGGATACAGTCAGAAGGCCCCCACATACCAGGATACAGTCAGACGGCCCCACATACAGGATACAGTCAGACGACCCCCACATACAGGATACAGTCAGACGACCCCCACATACAGGATACAGTCAGACGACCCCCACTTACAGGATACAGTCAGACGATCCCCACATACAGGATACAGTCAGACGACCTCCACATACAGGATACAGTCAGACGACCCCCACATACAGGATACAGTCAGACAACCCCAACATGCAGGATACAGACGACCCCCACATACAGGATACAGACGACCCCCACATACAGGATACAGTCAGACGACCCCCCCACATACAGGATACAGTCAGACGACCCCCCCACATACAGGATCCAGTCAGAGGACCACTAAATACCAGGATACAGTCAGACGACCCCTACATGCAGGATAAAGTCAGACGGCCCCCACATGCAGGATACAGTCAGACGACCCCCACATACAGGATACAGACGACCCCCACATACAGGATACAGTCAGACGACCCCCCCACATACAGGATCCAGTCAGACAACCCCTAAATACCAGGATACAGTCAGACGGCCCCCACATACAGGATACAGTCAGACGACCCCCCACATACAGGATACAGTCAGACGACCCCTACATACCAGGATACAGTCAGACGACCCCCACATGCAGGATATAGTACGACCCCCACATACAGGATACAGTCAGACGACCCCCACATACAGGATACAGTCAGACGACCCCCACATACAGGATACAGTCAGATGACCCCCACATACAGGATACAGTCAGACGACCCCCACATACAGGATACAGTCAGACGACCCCCACATACAGGATACAGTCAGACGACCCCCACATACAGGATACAGACGACTCCCACATACAGGATACAGACGACCCCCCAAATACAGTATACCGTCAGACGACCCCCACATACAGGATACAGACGACCCCCACATACAGGATACAGTCAGACGACCCCCCACATACCAGGATACAGACGACCCCCACATACAGGATACAGTCAGACGACCCCCCACATACAGGATACAGTCAGACGACCCCCACTTACAGGATACAGTCAGACGACCCCCACATACAGGATACAGTCAGACGACCCCCACATACAGGATACAGTCAGACGACCCCCACATACAGGATACAGTCAGACGATCCCCACATACAGGATACAGTCAGACGACCCCCACATACAGGATACAGTCAGACAACCCCCCACATACAGGATACAGTCAGACGACCCCCACATGCAGGATACAGTCAAACGGCCCCCACATGCAGGATACAGTCAAACGGCCCCCACATACAGGATACAGACGACCCCCACATACAGGATACAGTCAGACGACCCCTACATACCAGGATACAGACGACCCCCACATACAGGATACAGACAACCCCCACATACAGGATACAGTCAGACGACCCCTACATACAGGATACAGTCAGACGACCACTACATATCAGGATACAGAGGACCCCCACATACCAGGATACAGACGTCCCCCACACACAGGATACAGTCAGACGACCCCCGCATACAGGATACAGAGGACCCCCACATACAGGATACAATCAGACAACCCCCACATACAGGATACAGACGACCCCCACATACAGGATACAGACAACCCCCATATACAGGATACAGTCAGATGACCCCCACATATAGGATACAGACGACCCCCACATACGGGATACAGACGACCTCCACATACAGGATACAGTCAGACGACCCCTACATATCAGGATACAGACGACAAACACATACCAGGATACAGACGACCCCCACATACAGGATACAGACGACCCCCACATACAGGATACAGTCAGAAGACCCCTACATACAGGATACAGTCAGACGACCCCTACATACCAGGATACAGACGACCCCCACATACCAGGATACAGACGACCCCCACATACAGGATACAGTCAGACGACCCCCCACATACCAGAATACAGTCAGACGACCCCCACATGCAGGATACAGTCAGACGACCCCCACATACAGGATACAGTCAGACGACCCCCACATACAGGATACAGTCAGACGACCCCCACATACAGGATACAGTCAGACGACCCCCACATACAGGATACAGTCAGACGACCCCCACATACAGGATACAGACGACCCCCACATACAGGATACAGTCAGACGACCCTTACATACCAGGATACAGACGGCCCCCCACATACAGGATACAGTCAGACGACCCCCCACATACAGGATACAGTCAGACGACCCCCCACATACAGGATACAGTCAGACAAACCCTACATACCAGGATACAGTCAGAAGGCCCCCACATACTAGGATACAGTCAGACGACCCCCACATACAGGATACAGTCAGACGACCCCCACATACAGGATACAGTCAGACGACCCCCACATACAGGATACAGTCAGACGACCCCCACATACAGGATACAGTCAGACGACCCCCACATACAGGATACAGTCAGACGACCCCCACATACAGGATACAGTCAGACGGCCCCCACATGCAGGATACAGTCAAACGCCCCCCACATACAGGATACAGACGACCCCCACATACAGGATACAGTCAGACGACCCCTACATACCAGGATACAGACGACCCCCACATACCAGGATACAGACGACCCCCACATACAGGATACAGTCAGACGACCCACGCATGCAGGATAAAGTCAGACGACCCCCGCATACAGGATACAGAGGACCCCCACATACAGGATACAGTCAGATGACCCCCATATGCAGGATACAGTCAGACGACCCCCACATACAGGATACAGACGACCCCCACATAAAGGATACAGACGACTCCCACATACAGGATACAGTCAGACGACCCCCCACATACAGGATACAGTCAGACGACCCCCACATACAGGATACAGTCAGACAAACCCTACATACCAGGATACAGTCAGACGACCCCCCCACATACAGGATACAGTCAGACGACCCCCCACATACAGGATACAGTCAGACGACCCCCACATACAGGATACAGTCAGACGACCCCCACATACAGGATACAGTCAGACAAACCCTACATACCAGGATACAGTCAGACGATCCCCACATACAGGATACAGTCAGACGACCCCCACATACAGGATACAGTCAGACAACCCCCACATACAGGATACAGTCAGACGGCCCCCACATGCAGGATACAGTCAAACGGCCCCCACATACAGGATACAGACGACCCCCACATACAGGATACAGTCAGACGACCCCTACATACAGGATACAGTCAGACGACCCCTACATACCAGGATACAGACGACCCCCACATACCAGGATACAGACAACCCCCGCATGCAGGATACAGAGGACCCCCACATACAGGATACAGTCAGACAACAACCACATACAGGATACAGACGACCCCCATATACAGGATACAGTCAGGTGACCCCCCACATACAGGATACAGTCAGATGACCCCCCAAATACAGTATACCGTCAGATGACCCCCACATACAGGATACAGACGACCCCCACATACGGGATACAGACGACCCCCACATACAGGATACAGTCAGACGACCCCTACATACCAGGATACAGACGACCCCCACATACCAGGATACAGTCAGACGACCCCCGCATGCAGGATACAGTCAGACGACCCCCGCATACAGGATACAGAGGACCCCCACATACAGGATACAGTCAGACAACCCCCACATACAGGATACAGACGACCCCCACATACAGGATACAGTCAGATGACCCCCACATACAGGATACAGTCAGATGACCCCCACATACAGGATACAGTCAGACGACCCCCCAAATACAGTATCCTGTCAGATGACCCCCCACATACCGTATACCGTCAGATGACCCCCACATACAGGATACAGACGACCCCCACATACGGGATACAGACGACCCCCACATACAGGATACAGTCAGACGACTCCCACATACAGGATACAGACGACCCCCACCTACAGGATACAGACGACCCCCACCTACAGGATACAGTCAGACAACCCCCCAAATACAGTAAACCCTCAGTGGACCCCCACATACAAGATACAGACGACCCCCCCACATACAGGATACAGTCAGACGACCCCCACATACAAGATACAGACGACCCCCCCACATACAGGATACAGTCAGACGACCCCCACATACAGGATACAGTCAGACGACCCCCACATACAGGATACAGACGACCCCCACATACAGGATACAGACGACCCCCACATACAGGATACAGTCAGAAGACCCCCACATACAGGATACAGTCAGAAGACCCCCACATACAGGATACAGACGACCCCCACATACAGGATACAGACGACCCCCACATACAGGATACAGTCAGACGACCCCCACTTACAGATGATAACTTATCTATAGATCACTGTAGATATAGATATATCCTCATTGTTTTACCATCTGCTCAAAATCCTTAAGGACAGTAGATGTCCCCGCGAGACCTATTATTCCGGGTCCTTCCATGCCATCTCCCCCCCACATACAGGATACAGTCAGACAACCCCCACATACAGGATACAGTCAGACGACCCCCACATACAGGATACAGATGACCCCCACATACAGGATACAGTCAGACTACCCCCACATACAGGATACAGTCAGACAACCCCCACATACAGGATACAGTCAGACGACCCCCACATACAGGATACAGTCAGACGACCCCCACATACAGGATACAGTCAGACGACCCCCACATACAGGATACAGAGGACCCCCACATACAGGATACAGTCAGACGACCCCCACATACAGGATACAGTCAGACAACCCCTACATACCAGGATAGTCAGACGACCCCCCACATGCAGGATACAGTCAAACGGCCCCCACATACAGGATACAGTCAGATGACCCCCACATACAGGATACAGACGACCCCCACATACAGGATACAGTCAGACGACCCCCACATACAGGATACAGTCAGACGACCCCCACATACAGGATACAGTCAGACAAACCCTACATACCAGGATACAGTCAGACGATCCCCACATACAGGATACAGTCAGACGACCCCCACATACAGGATACAGTCAGACAACCCCCACATACAGGATACAGTCAGACGGCCCCCACATGCAGGATACAGTCAAACGGCCCCCACATACAGGATACAGACGACCCCCACATACAGGATACAGTCAGACGACCCCTACATACAGGATACAGTCAGACGACCCCTACATACCAGGATACAGACGACCCCCACATACCAGGATACAGACAACCCCCGCATGCAGGATACAGAGGACCCCCACATACAGGATACAGTCAGACAACAACCACATACAGGATACAGACGACCCCCATATACAGGATACAGTCAGGTGACCCCCCACATACAGGATACAGTCAGATGACCCCCCAAATACAGTATACCGTCAGATGACCCCCACATACAGGATACAGACGACCCCCACATACGGGATACAGACGACCCCCACATACAGGATACAGTCAGACGACCCCTACATACCAGGATACAGACGACCCCCACATACCAGGATACAGTCAGACGACCCCCGCATGCAGGATACAGTCAGACGACCCCCGCATACAGGATACAGAGGACCCCCACATACAGGATACAGTCAGACAACCCCCACATACAGGATACAGACGACCCCCACATACAGGATACAGTCAGATGACCCCCACATACAGGATACAGTCAGATGACCCCCACATACAGGATACAGTCAGACGACCCCCCAAATACAGTATCCTGTCAGATGACCCCCCACATACCGTATACCGTCAGATGACCCCCACATACAGGATACAGACGACCCCCACATACGGGATACAGACGACCCCCACATACAGGATACAGTCAGACGACTCCCACATACAGGATACAGACGACCCCCACCTACAGGATACAGACGACCCCCACCTACAGGATACAGTCAGACAACCCCCCAAATACAGTAAACCCTCAGTGGACCCCCACATACAAGATACAGACGACCCCCCCACATACAGGATACAGTCAGACGACCCCCACATACAAGATACAGACGACCCCCCCACATACAGGATACAGTCAGACGACCCCCACATACAGGATACAGTCAGACGACCCCCACATACAGGATACAGACGACCCCCACATACAGGATACAGACGACCCCCACATACAGGATACAGTCAGAAGACCCCCACATACAGGATACAGTCAGAAGACCCCCACATACAGGATACAGACGACCCCCACATACAGGATACAGACGACCCCCACATACAGGATACAGTCAGACGACCCCCACTTACAGATGATAACTTATCTATAGATCACTGTAGATATAGATATATCCTCATTGTTTTACCATCTGCTCAAAATCCTTAAGGACAGTAGATGTCCCCGCGAGACCTATTATTCCGGGTCCTTCCATGCCATCTCCCCCCCACATACAGGATACAGTCAGACAACCCCCACATACAGGATACAGTCAGACGACCCCCACATACAGGATACAGATGACCCCCACATACAGGATACAGTCAGACTACCCCCACATACAGGATACAGTCAGACAACCCCCACATACAGGATACAGTCAGACGACCCCCACATACAGGATACAGTCAGACGACCCCCACATACAGGATACAGTCAGACGACCCCCACATACAGGATACAGAGGACCCCCACATACAGGATACAGTCAGACGACCCCCACATACAGGATACAGTCAGACAACCCCTACATACCAGGATAGTCAGACGACCCCCCACATGCAGGATACAGTCAAACGGCCCCCACATACAGGATACAGTCAGATGACCCCCACATACAGGATACAGACGACCCCCACATACAGGATACAGTCAGACGACCCCCACATACAGGATACAGTCAGACGACCCCCACATACAGGATACAGTCAGACAAACCCTACATACCAGGATACAGTCAGACGATCCCCACATACAGGATACAGTCAGACGACCCCCACATACAGGATACAGTCAGACAACCCCCACATACAGGATACAGTCAGACGGCCCCCACATGCAGGATACAGTCAAACGGCCCCCACATACAGGATACAGACGACCCCCACATACAGGATACAGTCAGACGACCCCTACATACAGGATACAGTCAGACGACCCCTACATACCAGGATACAGACGACCCCCACATACCAGGATACAGACAACCCCCGCATGCAGGATACAGACGACCCCCATATACAGGATACAGTCAGGTGACCCCCCACATACAGGATACAGTCAGATGACCCCCCAAATACAGTATACCGTCAGATGACCCCCACATACAGGATACAGACGACCCCCACATACGGGATACAGACGACCCCCACATACAGGATACAGTCAGACGACCCCTACATACCAGGATACAGACGACCCCCACATACCAGGATACAGTCAGACGACCCCCGCATGCAGGATACAGTCAGACGACCCCCGCATACAGGATACAGAGGACCCCCACATACAGGATACAGTCAGACAACCCCCACATACAGGATACAGACGACCCCCACATACAGGATACAGTCAGATGACCCCCACATACAGGATACAGTCAGATGACCCCCACATACAGGATACAGTCAGACGACCCCCCAAATACAGTATCCTGTCAGATGACCCCCCACATACCGTATACCGTCAGATGACCCCCACATACAGGATACAGACGACCCCCACATACGGGATACAGACGACCCCCACATACAGGATACAGTCAGACGACTCCCACATACAGGATACAGACGACCCCCACCTACAGGATACAGACGACCCCCACCTACAGGATACAGTCAGACAACCCCCCAAATACAGTAAACCCTCAGTGGACCCCCACATACAAGATACAGACGACCCCCCCACATACAGGATACAGTCAGACGACCCCCACATACAAGATACAGACGACCCCCCCACATACAGGATACAGTCAGACGACCCCCACATACAGGATACAGTCAGACGACCCCCACATACAGGATACAGACGTTCCCCACATACAGGATACAGACGACCCCCACATACAGGATACAGTCAGAAGACCCCCACATACAGGATACAGTCAGAAGACCCCCACATACAGGATACAGACGACCCCCACATACAGGATACAGACGACCCCCACATACAGGATACAGTCAGACGACCCCCACTTACAGATGATAACTTATCTATAGATCACTGTAGATATAGATATATCCTCTTTGTTTTACCATCTGCTCAAAATCCTTAAGGACAGTAGATGTCCCCGCGAGACCTATTATTCCGGGTCCTTCCATGCCATCTCCCCCCCACATACAGGATACAGTCAGACAACCCCCACATACAGGATACAGTCAGACGACCCCCACATACAGGATACAGATGACCCCCACATACAGGATACAGTCAGACTACCCCCACATACAGGATACAGTCAGACAACCCCCACATACAGGATACAGTCAGACGACCCCCACATACAGGATACAGTCAGACGACCCCCACATACAGGATACAGTCAGACGACCCCCACATACAGGATACAGAGGACCCCCACATACAGGATACAGTCAGACGACCCCCACATACAGGATACAGTCAGACAACCCCTACATACCAGGATAGTCAGACGACCCCCCACATGCAGGATACAGTCAAACGGCCCCCACATACAGGATACAGTCAGATGACCCCCACATACAGGATACAGACGACCCCCACATACAGGATACAGTCAGATGACCCCCCAAATACAGTACACCATCAGACGACCCCTACATACAGGATACAGACGACCCCCACATACAGGATACAGTCAATTGACCCCTACATACCAGGATACAGACGACCCCCACATACCAGGATACAGACGACCCCCCACATACAGGATACAGTCAGATGACCCCCACATACAGGATACAGACGACCCCCACATACAGGATACAGTCAGACGACCCCCACATACAGGATACAGTCAGACGACCCCCACATACAGGATACAGTCAGACGACCCCCACATACAGGATACAGTCAGACGACCCCCACACACAGGATACAGTCAGACGACCCCCGCATACAGGATACAGTCAGACGACCCCCGCATACATGATACAGTCAGACGACCCCCACATACAGGATACAGTCAGACGACCCCCACATACAGGATACAGTCAGACGACCCCCACATACAGGATACAGTCAGACGACCCCCACATACAGGATACAGTCAGACGACCCCCACATACAGGATACAGACGACCCCCACATACAGGATACAGTCAGACAACCCCCCAAATACAGTATACCATCAGATGACCCCCACATACAAGATACAGACGACCCCCACATACAGGATACAGACGACCCCCACATACAGGATACAGTTAGACGACCCCCACATACAGATAACTTATCTATAGATCACTGTATATATAGATATATCCTCATTGTTTTACCATCTGCTCAAAATCCTTAAGGACAGTAGATGTCCCCGCGAGACCTATTGTTTCGGGCCCTTCCATGCCATCACTCACACTTCATAGACCTATTATTCCGGGTCCTTCCATGGCATCTCTGGCACTTTATAGACCTATTATTCCGGGACCTTCCATGGCATCTCTGGCACTTTATAGACCTATTATTTCGGGCCCTTCCATGGCATCTCTGGCACTATATAGACCTATTATTCCGGGACCTTCCATGCATCTCTGGCACTTTATAGACCTATTATTCCGGGCCCTTCCATGGCATCACTCACACTTTATAGACCTATTATTTCTGGTCCTTCCATGCCATCTCTGGCATTTTATAGACCTATTATTTCGGGCCCTTCCATGCCATCTCTGGCACTTTATAGACCTATTATTCCGGGACCTTCCATGGCATCTCTGGCACTTTATAGACCTATTATTTCGGGCCCTTCCATGGCATCTCTGGCACTATATAGACCTATTATTCCGGGACCTTCCATGCATCTCTGGCACTTTATAGACCTATTATTCCGGGCCCTTCCATGGCATCACTCACACTTCATAGACCTATTATTTCGGGTCCTTCCATGCCATCTCTGGCATTTTATAGACCTATTATTTCGGGCCCTTCCATGCCATCTCTGGCACTTTATAGACCTATTATTCCGGGACCTTCCATGGCATCTCTGGCACTTTATAGACCAATTATTCCGGGCCCTTCCATGCCATCACTCACACTTTATAGACCTATTATTTCGGGCCCTTCCATGGCATCTCTGGCACTTTATAGACCTATTATTCCGGGCCCTTCCATGCCATCTCTTGCACTTTATAGACCTATTATTTCGGGCCCTTCCATGCCATATCTGGCACTTTATAGACCTATTATTTCGGGCCCTTCCATGCCATCTCTGGCACTTTATAGACCTATTATTTCGGGCCTTCCATGGCATCTCTGGCACTTTATAGACCTATTATTTCGGGCCCTTCCATGCCATCTCTTGCACTTTATAGACCTATTATTTCGGGCCCTTCCATGCCATCTCTGGCACTTTATAGACCTATTATTTCGGGCCCTTCCATGGCATCTCTGGCACTTTATAGACCTATTATTTCGGGCCCTTCCATGGCATCTCTGGCACTTTATAGACCTATTATTTTGGGCCCTTCCATGCCATATCTGGCACTTTATAGACCTATTATTTCGGGCCCTTCCATGGCATCTCTGGCACTTTATAGACCTATTTCGGGCCCTTCCATGCCATCTCTGGCACTTTATAGACCTATTATTTCGGGCCCTTCCATGGCATCTCTGGCACTTTATAGACCTATTTTGGGCCCTTCCATGGGATCTCTGGGACTTTATAGACCTATTATTCCGGGCCCTTCCATGTCATCTCTGGCCTAGATAGACCAATTATTTCGGGCCTTCCATGCCATCTCTTGCAATTTATAGACCTATTATTTCGGACCCTTCCATGAACATATCTGGCACTTTTTAGACCTATTATATCGGGCCCTTCCATGCCATCTCTTGCACTTTATAGACCTATTATTTCGGGCCCTTCCATGAACATCTCTGGCACTTTATAGACTTATTATATCGGGCCCTTCCATGGCATCTCTGGCACTTTATAGACCTATTATTTCGGGCCCTTCCATGGCATCTCTGGCACGTTATAGACCTATTATTCCGGGCCCTTCCATGCCATCTCTTGCACTTTATAGACCTATTATTTCGGGCCCTTCCATGCCATCTCTGGCACTTTATAGACCTATTATATCGGGCCCTTCCATGGCATCTCTGGCACTATATAGACCTATTATTTCGGGCCTTCCATGCCGTCTCTGGCACTTTATAGACCTATTATTTCGGGCCCTTCCATGCCATCTCTGGCACTTTATAGACCTATTATATCGGGCCCTTCCATGGCATCTCTGGCACTATATAGACCTATTATTTCGGGCCTTCCATGCCGTCTCTGGCACTTTATAGACCAATTATTTCGGGCCCTTCCATGTCATCTCTGGCACTATATAGACCTATTATTTCGGGCCTTCCATGCCATCTCTCACACTTTATAGACCTATTATTCCGGGCCCTTCCATGGCATCTCTCACGCTTTAAAGACCTATTATATCGGGTCCTTCCATAGCATCTCTGGCACTTTATAGACCAATTATTTCGGGCCCTTCCATGCCGTCTCTCACACTTTATAGACCTATTATTCCGGGCCCTTCCATGCCATCTCTGGCACTTTATAAACCTCTTATTTCGGGCCATTCTATGCCATCTCTCACACTTTATAGACCTATTATTCCGGGCCCTTCCATGGCATCTCTCACACTTTATAGACCTATTATTCTGGGCCCTTCCATGCCATCTCTGGCACTTTATAGACCTATTATTTCGGGCCATTCTATGCCATCTCTGGCACTTTATAGGCCAATTATTTCGGGCCCTTCCATGTCATATCTGGCACTATATAGAGCTATTATTTCGGGCCTTCCATGCCATCTCTCACACTTTATAGACCTATTATTCCGGGCCCTTCCATGGCATCTCTTACGCTTTATAGACCTACTAGCTGAGTACCCTGCGTTGCCTGGTTTTTCCTTCCTAATCCTTGTTGGGAAGGAAAATAAACTAAGGAGGAAGCTTGTGACTTCATATCCCGTCCTCATTTATTGTTGTCATATCCCAACCAACTATCCCGTCCTCCTATCCCGACCTCCTATCCCAATCTCCTTTCCCATCCTCCTATCCTGTCCTCCTATTCTGACTTCCTATCCCGTCCTCCTATCCTGTCCTCCTATCTAGACCTCCTATCCTTATCTCTACCTCCTCTCCCGACCTCCAATCCCTACCTCCTATCCCGTCCTCCTATCCAATCCATCTATCCCAACCTATCCTGACCTCCTATCCCCTGCTTCTATCTCGACCTCCTATCCTAATCTCATATCCTGTCCTCCTATCCAGTCCATCTATCCCAACCTCCTATCTCGACCTCCTATCCCGACCCATAATGTATACCGGGTATTGAAATATCTCCAGCTGTACAGAAGTTATGCTGGAACATACATTTCCCATTGATTTGCATGGGACTTTAAACAAAAGCCCTGACCCTCACAAATGTGGGTAGTTAAGGGTTAAATTAACTATCCTATATTTTAAGTGCAAGAGGTGAAGATCCCCGGGGCTCCGGTTCACGTGTAAAAGAGGTGTGTTCGAGCGCTCACTCCTGTAGAATAGCTTGGCTGGGATCGTGGCAGTAAGAAGTAGCCGGACACGGTTAAAGATATAATAACCGGATTTTATTTGTATAGATCACAGATAACGCGTTTTGAGGGGTGGGACCCCCTCTTCGTCAGATCAATGATGTGGCAGATGTGGGAGGCCACTAATTTATGCAAAAAAAGCCCGCGAAATTTAACAGCAATTACAGGGTACACATTAAAATACAAATATGCATCTGTGCAATACAATTTCCACAGTGTTGAAGATGTCTCAAATCCAAAGCAAAACATAAATTTAAATTAAAATTTAACACATATTACAATTAACATGAATGGTGCTTGGATGGCAGATCAAATAAGGTATTACTGCTATTAGCCTGGCCTTCCGTTCGGGGAGCTGAGCAAGTAGAAAAATCAAAGCGCCGCTCTCCATGTTGCGGTGTCATCTCAAAGATAGAGGCACAACTGGACCCTGGTCTTCCCCTGTATGGGAGACCCCTCATCCAGGTGCTCGGGAGGAAATGTCCCAAATTACAAAAAAGTTCATAGTAGGAGCGCATATCCTGCGCTGGACCGATTTAACAAACACAGGCATCGGCATTGCAATAAAGCATATTCTATGCAGTAGTGCCGTAGTGTATATTGATGTCATTGATACAAACATTTATATATATATATATATATATATATATATATATATATACACATGCGCAGTTGTACACACATCCTCCCATGTATTCTTCTTTGGTTGATTGCTGGGCTGGTGGGGGTCATCTTTATTGGTAAGAGAGCAGGATGACACATTCAGTGAATGAGCTCTGTAGCCTCATTCAGCCCATGGGGTTGGAGCGATTCTAGTCTCACCACCAAAAATACAGAAAAAATTATGCACAGATAAATAACTAAACAATAAATGAGAGAAAGTTAACAAAATCTTTATTAAAGTATATCATTAATTAAAAGACAATAGCATAAATACAGAATAAAAACAAGGCACCAGAAAATACTGCAGATGGGTAGGTAAGGACTGGAACTAGGTATAGAGAGGTACTGGTTATGGATATAAATGCGAGGTCGTAGGGCAATAAGAATATGTGTCAAACAGGAAACGCACCAGATGGCTGCTAAACGCAAGCACAGGGGCAGGGAAAGAGTAGACACGAAGGATCAAACCCAGGGACCCAAGAGAACAAGTATGCCATTCAGTGGTGAAACGATCGTTGGGGTTGGTAGGTAAGGTCTGGCATACTTGTTCTCTTGGGTCCCTGGGTTTGATCCTTCGTGTCTACTCTTTCCCTGCCCCTGTGCTTGCGTTTAGCAGCCATCTGGTGCGTTTACTGTTTGACACATATTCTTATTGCCCTACGACCTCGCATTTATATCCATAACCAGTACCTCTCTATACCTAGTTCCAGTCCTTACCTACCCATCTGCAGTATTTTCTGGTGCCTTGTTTTTATTCTGTATTTATGCTATTGTCTTTTAATTAATGATATACTTTAATAAAGATTTTGTTAACTTTCTCTCATTTATTGTTTAGTTATTTATCTGTGCATAATTTTTTCTGTATTTTTGGTGGTGCTTCTATTTTGCACATTACTTACCCCTTAGAGGTATAGTCTCCTATGTAGGTGTTTAGCGATTCTAGTCTGTAAATCCAATACATCTCTTTCTTTCCCAGAGCTTCCAGGCGATTGGTAACATGTGCTGGGATGTAGTCAATGGGCAGGATGGATGAAATTCCTGTGGCCCCATTGTGTTTGGTCGTGACGTGTCGTGACAAACCTTGGAGCATAAATCCCTTTTTTATATATTGCATCTGTGCTGGTTGAGTCTTTGGTGTAATTTCTGAGTGGTTCGACCCACGTACTGTTTCCCACAGCAACAGTTGATAAGGTAGATGACGAACTGGGATTGGCATGTCAGATGGAATGGTAGCTCAAAGGTTTCCCCTGTATGATGGCTTCTAAAATCAGTGTTCCGGTCCGCTATGATGTTGCAGCAGAGACATCTCTTCTTGCCGCATTTGATCACCTTTTTTGAGAGTGGTCTCAGTGGTGATGCGTTTAGCTGGCCTCTGTCTTTTCAAACGGCTTGGAGCCAGCATATTCCTGAGGGAAGGGGCTCTTCTAAATGTTAGTAGGGGTTGGGTAGGTAAAATTTCTTTTAGGTAGGGATCATTCTTGAGGAGACTCCAATGTTTTTGTAGGATTTTCCTTATGTTGTAATGGCCCGTGGAGTACGTTGTCACAAAACTGCTGTTCTTTTTACCCCAGTTGTGTTGTTGTTTCGTGTGTCTTTTGAATTTTTCTTTTTGGTTTGTCTCCTCTTGATCACACGAGGCCTCTTGGACTGAGGGTGATGACCCTGGAGCTATAGTGGCTGATGGCAGCGGTGAGGAGGGTAGACATGATTCCTGGGTGAGTGCAAGCGCTTTTAAAAATGCATTCTCTACCAGAGTTTTAGGGTATCCTTTCACAGAAAATCTGTTCTTCAGAATTTTGGATTGATCAATGTAGGTACTGGTGTTGGTACAATTTTTCCGAACTCGGCGGAATTGGCCATAGGGTATATTCTGTTTCCATTTAGAGTAGTGTCCACTCAAAAAAGGTACATAACTATTCGAGTCGACAGTTTTGAAGAACGTGGAGGTGATGATTTGGCTATTTTCGTGAGCAATTTGGAACATACAGTCGTATATAAACGTTATATGGACGACCTGTTCTTTCTTTGGAGGGGTACAGCTGAACAAATCCATACACTGATCCATGAAATAAACAGCAACGATTGGGGCATTACCCTAACACCAAACATTTCCGATAAAGAAATCGAATTTCTTGATCTACTAATTGCTCACGAAAATAGCCAAATCATCACCTCCACGTTCTTCAAAACTGTCGACTCGAATAGTTATGTACCTTTTTTGGGAAACAGTACGTGGGTCGAACCACTCAGAAATTACACCAAAGACTCAACCAGCACAGATGCAATATATAAAAAAGGGATTTATGCTCCAAGGTTTGTCACGACACGTCACGACCAAACACAATGGGGCCACAGGAATTTCATCCATCCTGCCCATTGACTACATCCCAGCACATGTTACCAATCGCCTGGAAGCTCTGGGAAAGAAAGAGATG
The DNA here is from genome assembly GCF_029499605.1 of Hyla sarda. NCBI lineage: Eukaryota > Metazoa > Chordata > Amphibia > Anura > Hylidae > Hyla > Hyla sarda. The sequence goes on along the minus strand of NW_026607908.1, from coordinate 54,518 downwards.
TATTGGATTTACAGACTAGAATCGCTCCAACCCCATGGGCTGAATGAGGCTACAGAGCTCATTCACTGAATGTGTCATCCTGCCCTCTTACCAATAAAGATGACCCCCACCAGCCCAGCAATCAACCAAAGAAGAATACATGGGAGGATGTGTGTACAACTGCGCATGTGTATATATATATATATATATATATATATATATATATATATATATATATATAAATGTTTGTATCAATGACATCAATATACACTACGGCACTACTGCATAGAATATGCTTTATTGCAATGCCGATGCCTGTGTTTGTTAAATCGGTCCAGCGCAGGATATGCGCTCCTACTATGAACTTTTTTGTAATTTGGGACATTTCCTCCCGAGCACCTGGATGAGGGGTCTCCCATACAGGGGAAGACCAGGGTCCAGTTGTGCCTCTATCTTTGAGATGACACCGCAACATGGAGAGCGGCGCTTTGATTTTTCTACTTGCTCAGCTCCCCGAACGGAAGGCCAGGCTAATAGCAGTAATACCTTATTTGATCTGCCATCCAAGCACCATTCATGTTAATTGTAATATGTGTTAAATTTTAATTTAAATTTATGTTTTGCTTTGGATTTGAGACATCTTCAACACTGTGGAAATTGTATTGCACAGATGCATATTTGTATTTTAATGTGTACCCTGTAATTGCTGTTAAATTTCGCGGGCTTTTTTTGCATAAATTAGTGGCCTCCCACATCTGCCACATCATTGATCTGACGAAGAGGGGGTCCCACCCCTCGAAACGCGTTATCTGTGATCTATACAAATAAAATCCGGTTATTATATCTTTAACCGTGTCCGGCTACTTCTTACTGCCACGATCCCAGCCAAGCTATTCTACAGGAGTGAGCGCTCGAACACACCTCTTTTACACGTGAACCGGAGCCCCGGGGATCTTCACCTCTTGCATTCTCCAGACGTCCAGGAATTCCAGGACGCCACGGTGTGAGCTGCACCCCCTGATTTCACTATTCCCTTTGTAACGGGATACAAGCGCGATATGGTGTTGTGCCCACTGCACAACACCAGAAGGTGAGCAAGTTTTTTTTCACCTCTTTGTCTTCGTTATATCTGAAAACTTTTACGGCACATTGTTGCGCTTCCCTTTTGTGTTTCCAATTTTTTCTGCATATTGAGCATCTATATTTTAAGTGGACATATAAGTAACATGTGACCAAGTATTATGGAAATATCTCCAGCCGTTTGGAAGTTATGCAGTAACATATATTTCCCATTGACTTGTATGGGACTTTAAACATAAACCCCGCCCCTGGCAAATGGGGGTGGGTAAGGGTTAAATCACCTATCCTATGTTTGTTGGTGACATATAAGTAACATGTGTGCCAAGTTTCATGTTAATATCTTTAGCCGTTTGGATGTGATGCTGGAACACACACATACATACACACGTTGAGTTTTATATATATATATATAGATTATATTGGGCCCTTCAATAGCATCTCTGGCACTTTATAGACCAATTATTTCGGGCCCTTCCATGCCATCACTCACACTTTATAGACCAATTATTTCGGGCCCTTCCATGCCATCACTCACATTTTATAGACCTATTATTTCGGCCCATTCTATGCCATCTCTCACACTTTATTGACCGGCATCGGCATCATCTGGGGCAGTCGTACTAATCATCTGTTGGCGTCACTGTCTGGGACTGTCGTCGTTATTGTCTGGGGCTGTCTTAGTCATCAACTGGGGATCGTCATCGTCTGGGTATAGTCATCGTCTGGATATAGTCATCGTCTGGATATAGTCATCGTTGCCGTCATCGTCTGGGGCTGTCGTAGTCATTGCCTGGGGCCATCATAGTCGTCGTCTGGGGATCGTTGTCATTATCGTCTGGGGCTGTCATTATCATCGCCTGGTGATCGTCGTTATCATCGTCTTAGGCCGTCGCTGTCATTGTTATCATCTGGGGATCGTTGTCATCATTGTCTGGGGCAGTCGCTGTCATCGTCTGGGGCCGTTGTAGTCATTGCCTGGGGCCATCATAATCATCGTCTGGGGTCATCATTGCCGTCATCGTCTGGGGCTGTCGTAGTCATTGCCTGGGGCCATCATAGTCGTCGTCTGGGGATCGTTGTCATTATCGTCTGGGGCTGTCATTATTATCGCCTGGTGATCGTCGTTATCATCGTCTTAGGTCGTCGCTGTCATTGTTATCATCTGGGGATCGTTGTCATCATTGTCTGGGGCCGTCGCTGTCATCGTCTGGGGCCGTCGTAGTCATTGCCTGGGGCCATCATAATCATCGTCTGGGGTCATCATTGCCGTCATCGTCAGGGGCCGTCGTAGTCATTGCCTGGGGCCATCATAGTCATTGTCTGGGGCAATCATAGTCATCGTCTGGGGATCGTTGTCATTATCGTCTGGGGCTGTCATTATTATCGCCTGGGGATTGTCGTTATCATCGTCTTAGGCTGTCAGTGTCATTGTTATCGTCTGGGGATCGTTGTCATCATTGTCTGGGGCCGTCGCTGTCATCGTCTGGGGCCCTCACCTTTGTCTGGGGATCATTGTTTGGGGTCGTTGTTGTTATCATCTGGGGCAGTAATTGTCTGGGGATTGTTGTCATTATCGTCTAGGGATTGTTATCATTATCGTCTGGGGCCATTGCCTGGGGCCGTCGTTATCATCTGGAGTCGTCATTGTCTGGGCATCGTTGTCATTATCGTGTAGGGATTGTTGTCATTATTCCCTGGGGCAATCATTGTTATCATCTGGGGTAACTTCTCCCACAGTTTTATGCCTTACTACTCTGTGGTGATTGGGCACAAACCTCTAATAAAAATCTACACAGAGCCACCTGTCTGTTTCCCCATTTTACTCCTCCTTATCATCACAGACACAGCAGGAAGTCTCCGCTCATAATGTCCCTAGTGGTGAGAATGAGAAGTGAAGATTTCAGGATTATTATAATATAGAAAGAAAACCTTAAATATCTGCGTAACAAATTCTTGATTTAAACAATTGTTATCATCTGGGGATCGTTGTCATTATCGTCTGGGGCCATTGCCTGGGGCCTTCTCTTCTTGTTGCTCTTCCTTCTCAGGAAGCCATAGCTGGAGCAGGCTATAGCCATAGAAATATCTGATCCACCAAACAGAGGATGCATCAGCCTCAGGAGGCGGTCTGGATCTTGTCTCTGAGCTCTAGCCCCGCCCCCTGAGTGATGTCACCACCTCTATCCAGCCCCTATATACACATGTATATCCTTATAGATAAGACATTTAGTAAAAAGTGAGGTTATACTCTTGTGCTGCAGACTATTCTGCTATATAGAGTAATGTTCTGCAGCAGCTCTGGGCTTGCAGGAGTGCTGAATGAGGGGAGCAGGCGGGGTGGCTGTGATAAAGAGCTGAAGGGAAGAAGTGCTAAGACCATAAACAAATAGATTTTTGGTACTTTGAGAACCGGGAGGAACAGGTGAGTGATCCTTATTATGTTCTGAGGCCGGAGTCCCCCTTTAGTGCGGTGTACAATCCATCATTACACCAAGGTTCTGTACAAGAAATTTATGTATTAAAAAAAAATAAACTTAATGTACAAATCATGAAAAAACAAAAAACAGCAGCTTAAATAAAAAGGTGAGGGGCGAGGCCAGGAAAACACGGGAGACGCTTGGCCCAGCCCATGTGTCAGGCCCCCCAGCTAGAACGCTTCATTTGTCTCAATAAATTAAAGGGGAGGGGATGTAAACAGCTGGGGGGAGGAGCAAGACAAAATGGAGGAGGGCACTAGTCAGGGTGAGGGGGAGACGTCAGGGTTCCCCCTTTGTGGCACAGATTTTTCCCGCCGTCAGCAGAACCTGACAAATGTTCATTCCACACGGACCAGGAGACCCCTCAGGACGGTGGCCCCCTTCTCCTTGGTCAGCCACTCCACCTCAGAGCTGGGGATCCTGGGATCTGAGAGGTCGGAGGTCCCCGCCGATGCTGGACCCATCTTGTATGATCCCGGCCGTACGCAGACCTGAAGGGCAACCTGGACTCCAAATGTGCGATGAGATCGGGGGTCCCTGAACCTGAAACGGAAAAAAAGGCTTAGAATATGGACATGGAGGCTACTGCCAAAATGTTCTAACTCCGCCCCTTTATATTGTGTTCCACAATGTGTCAGACTCCACCCCATTATATTGTTTCCTACAATGGCCTCAGGCTTCGCCCCTTTATATGGTTTCCCACAATAGCCTTAGACTCCGCCCCTTTATATGGTTTCCCACAATGGCCTTAGATTCTGCTGCTTTATATTGTTCGGCAAAATGTGTCAAACTCCGCCCATTTATATTGTTTTTGCACAATAGACTCAGACTCCACCCCTCTTACTGTCTTTAGTCTGTGAAGGGTTAAACAAGAAAGGATGCCTCATGGGAGACAAACTACAAGGATATATCTATCTTCCATCTCCACCCCCACTGCCCAGGCCCGGCCTGTACTGGATCAATCATAAGGCCTCCAGGCCAAGCCCACGCTGGGTCATTCATGAGGCCTCCAGGCCTGGCCCACACTGGGTCATTCATGAGGCCTCCAGGTCCGGCCCACACTGGGTCATTCATGAGGCCTCCAGGTCCGGCCCACACTGGGTCATTCAAGAGGCCTCCAGGCCCGGCCCACACTGGGTCATTCATGAGGCCTCCAGGTCCGGCCCACACTGGGTCATTCATGAGGCCTCCAGGCCCGGCCCACACTGGGTCATTCATGAGGCCTCCAGGTCCGGCCCACACTGGGTCATTCATGAGGCCTCCAGGCCCGGCCCACACTGGGTCATTCAAGAGGCCTCCAGGCCCGGCCCACACTGGGTCATTCATGAGGCCTCCAGGTCCGGCCCACATTGGGTCATTCATGAGGCCTCCAGGCCCGGCCCACACTGGGTCATTCATGAGGCCTCCAGGTCCGGCCCACACTGGGTCATTCATGAGGCCTCCAGGTTCGGCCCACACTGGGTCATTCATGAGGCCTCCAGGTCCGGCCCACACTGGGTCATTCATGAGGCCTCCAGGTCCGGCCCACACTGGGTCATTCATGAGGCCTCCAGGTCCGGCCCACACTGGGTCATTCATGAGGCCTCCAGGCCCGGCCCACACTGGGTCATTCAAGAGGCCTCCAGGCCCGGCCCACACTGGGTCATTCATGAGGCCTCCAGGTCCGGCCCACACTGGGTCATTCATGAGGCCTCCAGGCCCGGCCCACACTGGGTCATTCATGAGGCCTCCAGGTCCGGCCCACACTGGGTCATTCATGAGGCCTCCAGGCCCGGCCCACACTGGGTCATTCAAGAGGCCTCCAGGCCCGGCCCACACTGGGTCATTCATGAGGCCTCCAGGTCCGGCCCACATTGGGTCATTCATGAGGCCTCCAGGCCCGGCCCACACTGGGTCATTCATGAGGCCTCCAGGTCCGGCCCACACTGGGTCATTCATGAGGCCTCCAGGTTCGGCCCACACTGGGTCATTCATGAGGCCTCCAGGTCCGGCCCACACTGGGTCATTCATGAGGCCTCCAGGTCCGGCCCACACTGGGTCATTCAAGAGGCCTCCAGGTCTGGCCCACACTGGGACATTCATGAGGCCTACAGGCCCGGCCCCACACTGGGATATTCATGAGGCCTCCAGGCCCGGTTCTCAGAGGATCTCACACTCACTGGACTTTGGGGCAGAAGTCGGGCAGGCCGGCGTATCGTAGAGTAGGGGACAGGACCACGCTCTGCACCTCACAGCTCTGCAGGACGTTGGGCTCCGGCGCTGGGAAGCCATTCTGGGAGTCAGATTTGGTCGGCACAGACGTGAGGATACACAAGGAACCTGTGGAGGAGGAGGACAGGGTGAGAACATGGAGTAATGAAGACATAGACTGCACCGCTCAGATCACTCACCTGGGAGCAGCTCCCCCCGATCCAGCGTCCTCCGCACGCTCCCCGCACTGCTGCCCTGGTACGCAATGTGCCACTTCTTGTATTGGGTGCATGATAACCGCGGACTAAGCCTGAAAAGTGGCGCAGCGGTGAGGATAAGGAATTGCCAACATTTACCAAGATCACTATGTGAAGTCAACCAGTACCTGAGAGGGAAGCTGCACCAGCCGGTGGGCTCGGCGTATTCCCGAGGAGGGTCTCCTCTCTTACTGTACAACTCATCTCCTCGCAGCTTGCGACACGACTCACAGTGACAGACGCACAACTTAGAGTCCTCCATGAAGTAACCGTCTACAGAGGACGAGAGCGGATCAATGAGAGGCAGAGGGGAGGAAGACAAGGAGGCTGGGAGGAAGAGGAGGCTGGGAAGTGGAGGCTGGGGGGGGGGGGGGGAGTGAAGGAAGAGGAGGACAAGAGTGGATCAATGAATGAGAGGCGATGGGGAGGAAGAGGCGACGGGGAGGAAGAGGCGACGGGGAGGAAGAGGCGACGGGGAGGAAGAGGCGACGGGGAGGAAGAGGCGACGGGGAGGAAGAGGCTACGGGGAGGAAGAGGCTACGGGGAGGAAGAGGCTACGGGGAGGAAGAGGCGACGGGGAGGAAGAGGCAGAGGAGAAAAGGAGTAAGACTAGAGGAGGAGAAGGACAGGGGGGGGGACAAGGATTACGAGGAGACAGGGAAGACGAGGAGGAATAGGCTGAGGAGATGGAAATGAGGAGACCGAGGCGAGAGAGAGAGTAGAGGAAGAAGAGGCCGATGAGATGGGAAGGAAGAAAAAGAGGAAAAGGAGAGGAACGAGGAGGAAGAGGCTGCGGAGAAAGGAAAAGTAGCGGGTAAAAAGAAGACTGGAAGGAGGAGATGTGGGAGCAGGAAGAAGATCTTACCAGGCAGAAGCAGCAGCTCCTTGAAGCGGAGGCAGAGGGCCAGATACTCACAGCTGAGAAGAGCCATGGGGTCAGGGGGCAGCCAGCATAGACTCTCCTTAACACCTAGAGACAGAGGAGACCATTGAGAAATAAAGAACATGTGTGACCCCACCACAGAACAAGCCAAGGGTCAGGAGTAAGCTGACTAATACAGAACATGTGACCCACCCCAGAGAACAAGCCAAGGTGACTGGAATAAGGCTACATCTCCCCCAAAGCCTAAAATAAACTGAAGGAAAAGAGACAAAAAAATGCTATCTATAGAGTGCGTCATAGAGAGAATATAGAGTGCTTCATAGAGAGGAGAGACCATCTAGAGTGCTTCATAGGGAGGAGAGAACATATAGAGTGCTTCATAGGGAGGAGAGAACATATGGAGTGCTTCATAGGGAGGAGAGAACATATAGAGTGCTTCATAGGGAGGAGAGAACATCTAGGTTGCTTCATAGGGAGGAGAGAACATCTAGAGTGCATCATAGAGAGAGGAGAGAACATCTAGAGTGCTTCATAGGGAGGAGAGAACATACAGAGTGCTTCATAGGGAGGAGAGAACATACAGAGTGCTTCATAGAGAGGAGAGAACATACAGAGTGCTTCATAGGGAGAGGAGAGAACATATAGAGTGATTCATAGAGAGAGGAGAGAACATACAGAGTGCTTCATAGGGAGAGGAGAGAACATATAGAGTGATTCATAGAGAGAGGAGAGAACATATAGAGAGATTCATAGGGAGAGGAGGGAACATCTAGAGTGCTTCATAGGGAGAGGAGAGAACATATAGAGTGCTTCATAGGGAGGAGAGAACATCTAGAGTGCTTCATAGGGAGGAGAGAACATCTAGAGTGCTTCATAGAGAGGAGAGAACATACAGAGTGCTTCATAGGGAGGAGAGAACATATAGAGTGCTTCATAGGGAGAGGAGGGAACATATAAAGTTCTTCATAGGGAGAGGAGGGAACATATAGAGTGCTTCATAGAGGAGAGAAGATATAGTGTTTCATAGGGAGAGGAGGGAACATATAGAGTGCTTCATAGAGAGGAGAGAACATATAGAGTGCTTCATAGGGAGAGGAGGGAACATCTAGAGTGCTTCATAGAGAGAGGAGAGAACATATAGAGTGTTTCATAGGGAGAAGAGGGAAACTAGTGCTTCATTGAGAGGAGAGAACATCTAGAGTGCTTCTTAGAGAGGAGAGAACATATAGAGTGCCTCATAGGGAGAGGAGAGAACATCTAGGGTGCTTCATAGGGAGGAGAGAACATATAGAGTGCTTCATAGGAGGGAGGAGAGAACATCTAGAGTGCTTCAGAGGGAGAGGAGAGAACATATAGATTGCTTCATAGGGAGGAGAGAACATCTAGAGTGCTCCATAGAGAGGAGAGAACATATAGAGTGCTTCATAGGGAGAGGAGAGAACATATAGAGTGCTTCATAGGGAGAGGAGAGAACATATAGAGTGCTTCGTAGGGAGAGGAGAGAACATATGGAGTGCTTAGTGATACTTGAGTCCCTAACAATTGTTATCTAAAGGCCGGGTCCGGATTAGATACACTGGTTGTGGTGATACACACTGGTTCTTCTCCATGACCTTAATTCTTTCACCCAGTGACCGATATAGAACCCCCCCGCCCAGCCATTCACCATCCATCATGTCGGCCTTCTCTCTCTCTCTCCCCCCCCCCCCCTAACCATCCACCATGTCGGCCTTCTCTCTCCCCCATCCAGACCTCCCACCCCCCCTGGCCCGGCCCTCACCATCCACCATGTCGGCCTTCTCTCTCTCTCCAGGGATATGCCCCTCGTGAGCACTAGACTCGGCCCCCTGCACTTCTCCTGTCACTATGGAGACCTGGAGAAGGAAGAGGATAACCATCATTAGAGGTGGGAATGACAATACCCTGAGGCCACCAGTACCGGACAGACACTGACCCGCTCACACTGCCCATACAGGTCCACCACCACGTAACATGGGTCTGGGAGGTCCTGGGCCCCCACCCCCTGATCCAGGCCATTGATGTATAAGTGGAGCCCCCCGGAGGAATCCAACAGGAGGCCGACAAACGTCCCTTCAGGACACAAGTCAAGATTGGGTCCATAACCTTCACGGACCTAGAAGAGCAGACAGTAGTGATATATATATATATATATATGTGGGTCACGTGACATCACATACATTGACTATACACAGGATACACATCAGGCTGTGCTACCTTGGCTCCATTGTACAGAACAGCGCTGCGCTGGAAGATCCACGCACTCTTCTTAATGGCGGCCGCCGTGGCCGGGAAGTTAAGTCTCTCGGGTGAAACACCAATGACTCCAATGGAAAGAGAGGATGTCCATCGTAAGGAGAGCTGATCTATCCGGACCTGGGGATGGCAATAATGGCGGGATTAGAGAAGGAGGAGGGTGAGGACCAGGGTCTTACAATGGAAAGACATGACTACACGTGATGGTCCATGTCCAGAGTCTACTCCATCACCAGGACTATAAGGTACAGAACAGACATGACTACACGTGATGGTTCATGTCCAGAGTCTACTCCATCACCAGGAGAACTATGAGGTACAGAACAGACATGACTACACGTGATGGTCCATGTACAGAGTCTACTCCACCACCAGAACTATGAGGTACAGAACAGACATGACTACACGTAATGGTCCATGTCCAGAGTCTACTCCATCACCAGGAGAACTATGAGGTACAGAACAGACATGACTACACGTGATGGTCCATGTACAGAGTCTACTCCATCACCAGGAGAACTATGAGGTACAGAACAGACATGACTACACGTGATGGTCCATGTACAGAGTCTACTCCACCACCAGAACTATGAGGTACAGAACAGACATGACTACACGTAATGGTCCATGTCCAGAGTCTACTCCATCACCAGGACTATGAGGTACAGAACAGACATGACTACACGTGATGGTCCATGTGCAGAGTCTACTCCATCACGAGAACTATGAGGTACAGAACAGACATGACTACACGTGATGGTCCATGTACAGAGTCTACTCCATCACCAGGACTATGAGGTACAGAACAGACATGACTACACGTAATGGTCCATGTCCAGAGTCTACTCCATCACCAGGAGAACTATGAGGTACAGAACAGACATGACTACACGTGATGGTCCATGTCCAGAGTCTATTCCATCACGAGAACTATGAGGTACAGAACAGACATGACTACACGTGATGGTCCATGTCCAGAGTTTACTCCATCACCAGGACTATGAGGTACAGAACAGACATGACTACACGTGATGGTCCATGTCCAGAGTCTACTCCATCACCAGGACTATGAGGTACAGAACAGACATGACTACACGTGATGGTCCATGTACAGAGTCTACTCCATCACCAGGACTATGAGGTACAGAACAGACATGACTACACGTGATGGTCCATGTCCAGAGTCTACTCCATCACCAGAACTATGAGGTACAGAACAGACATGACTACACGTGATGGTCCATGTCCAGAGTCTACTCCATCACCAGGACTATGAGGTACAGAACAGACATGACTACACGTGATGGTCCATGTCCAGAGTCTACTCCATCACCAGGACTATGAGGTACAGAACAGACATGACTACACGTGATGGTCCATGTCCAGAGTCTACTCCATCACCAGGACTATGAGGTACAGAACAGAACAGACATGACTACACGTGATGGTCCATGTCCAGAGTCTACTCCATCACCAGGAGAACTATGAGGTACAGAACAGACATGACTACACGTGATGGTCCATGTACAGAGTCTACTCCACCACCAGAACTATGAGGTACAGAACAGACATGACTACACGTAATGGTCCATGTCCAGAGTCTACTCCATCACCAGGAGAACTATGAGGTACAGAACAGACATGACTACACGTGATGGTCCATGTCCAGAGACTATTCCATCACGAGAACTATGAGGTACAGAAAAGACATGACTACACGTGATGGTCCATGTACAGAGTCTACTCCATCACCAGGACTATGAGGTACAGAACAGACATGACTACACGTGATGGTCCATGTCCAGAGTCTACTCCATCACCAGGAGAACTATGAGGTACAGAACAGACATGACTACACGTGATGGTCCATGTCCAGAGTCTTCTCCATCTCCAGGACTATGAGGTACAGAACAGACATGACTACACATGATGGTCCATGTCCAGAGTCTACTCCATCACCAGGACTATGAGGTACAGAACAGACATGACTACACGTGATGGTCCATGTACAGAGTCTACTCCATCACCAGGACTATGAGGTACAGAACAGACATGACTACACGTAATGGTCCATGTCCAGAGTCTACTCCACCACCAGAACTATGAGGTACAGAACAGACATGACTACACGTGATGGTCCATGTCCAGAGTCTGCTCCATCTCCAGGACTATGAGGTACAGAACAGACATGACTACACATGATGGTCCATGTCCATAGTCTACTCCATCACCAGGACTATGAGGTACAGAACAGACATGACTACACGTGATGGTCCATGTACAGAGTCTACTCCATCACCAGGACTATGAGGTACAGAACAAACATGACTACACGTGATGGTCCATGTCCAGAGTCTGCTCCATCTCCAGGACTATGAGGTAAAGAACAGACATGACTACACGTGATGGTCCATGTCCAGAGTCTACTCCATCACGAGAACTATGAGGTACAGAACAGACATGACTACACGTGATGGTCCATGTCCAGAGTCTGCTCCATCTCCAGGACTATGAGGTACAGAACAGACATGACTACACGTGATGGTCCATGTACAGAGTCTACTCCATCACCAGGAGAACTATGAGGTACAGAACAGACATGACTACACGTGATGGTCCATGTACAGAGTCTACTCCATCACGAGAACTATGAGGTACAGAACAGACATGACTACACATGATGGTCCATGTCCAGAGTCTACTCCATCACCTGGACTATGAGGTACAGAACAGACATGACTACACGTGATGGTCCATGTCCAGAGTCTACTCCATCACGAGAACTATGAGGTACAGAACAGACATGACTACACGTGATGGTCCATGTACAGAGTCTACTCCATCACCAGGAGAACTATGAGGTACAGAACAGACATGACTACACGTGATGGTCCATGTCCAGAGTCTACTCCATCACCTGGACTATGAGGTACAGAACAGACATGACTACACGTGATGGTCCATGTCCAGAGTCTACTCCATCACGAGAACTATGAGGTACAGAACAGACATGACTACACGTGATGGTCCATGTCCAGAGTCTACTCCATCACCAGGACTATGAGGTACAGAACAGACATGACTACACGTGATGGTCCATGTCCAGAGTCTACTCCATAACAGGAGAACTATGAGGTACAGAACAGACATGACTACACGTGATGGTCCTTGTCCAGAGTCTACTCCATCACCAGGAGAACTATGAGGTACAGAACAGACATGACTACACGTGATGGTCCATGTCCAGAGTCTACTCCATCACCAGGAGAACTATGAGGTACAGAAAAGACATGACTACACGTGATGGTCCATGTCCAGAGTCTACTCCATCACCAGGACTATGAGGTACAGAACAGACATGACTACACGTGATGGTCCATGTCCAGAGTCTACTCCACCACCAGGACTATGAGGTACAGAACAGACATGACTACACGTGATGGTCCATGTCCAAAGTCTACTCCATCACCAGGAGAACTATGAGGTACAGAACAGACATGACTACACGTGATGGTCCATGTCCAGAGACTATTCCATCACGAGAACTATGAGGTACAGAACAGACATGACTACACGTGATGGTCCATGTACAGAGTCTACTCCATCACCAGGACTATGAGGTACAGAACAGACATGACTACACGTGATGGTCCATGTCCAGAGTCTACTCCATCACCAGGAGAACTATGAGGTACAGAACAGACATGACTACACGTGATGGTCCATGTACAGAGTCTACTCCATCACCAGGACTATGAGGAACAGAACAGACATGACTACATGTGATGGTCCATGTCCAGAGTCTGCTCCATCTCCAGGACTATGAGGTACAGAACAGACATGACTACACATGATGGTCCATGTCCATGTCCAGAGTCTACTCCATCACCAGGACTATGAGGTACAGAACAGACATGACTACACGTGATGGTCCATGTACAGAGTCTACTCCATCACCAGGACTGTGAGGTACAGAACAGACATGACTACACGTGATGGTCCATGTCCAGAGTCTGCTCCATCTCCAGGACTATGAGGTACAGAACAGACATGACTACACGTGATGGTCCATGTCCACAGTCTACTCCATCACCAGGAGAACTATGAGGTACAGAACAGACATGACTACACGTGATGGTCCATGTCCAGAGTCTGCTCCATCTCCAGGACTATGAGGTACAGAACAGACATGACTACACGTGATGGTCCATGTACAGAGTCTACTCCATCACCAGGAGAACTATGAGGTACAGAACAGACATGACTACACGTGATGGTCCATGTACAGAGTCTACTCCATCACCAGGAGAACTATGAGGTACAGAACAGACATGACTACACGTGATGGTCCATGTCCAGAGTCTACTCCATCACCTGGACTATGAGGTACAGAACAGACATGACTACACGTGATGGTCCATGTGCAGAGTCTACTCCATCACGAGAACTATGAGGTACAGAACAGACATGACTACACGTGATGGTCCATGTCCAGAGTCTACTCCATCACCAGGACTATGAGGTACAGAACAGACATGACTACACGTGATGGTCCATGTCCAGAGACTACTCCATCACGAGAACTATGAGGTACAGAACAGACATGACTACACGTAATGGTCCATGTCCAGAGTCTACTCCATCACCAGGAGAACTATGAGGTACAGAACAGACATGACTACACGCGATGGTCCATGTCCAGAGTCTGCTCCATCTCCAGGACTATGAGGTACAGAACAGACATGACTACACATGATGGTCCATGTCCAGAGTCTACCCCATCACCAGGACTATGAGGTACAGAACAGACATGACTACACGTGATGGTCTATGTCCAGAGTCTACTCCATCACCAGGAGAACTATGAGGTACAGAACAGAATTGACTACACGTGATGGTCCATGTTCAGAGTCTACTCCATCACCAGGAGAACTATGAGGTACAGAACAGACATGACTACACGTGATGGTCCATGTCCAGAGTCTACTCCACCACCAGAATGATGAGGTACAGAAAAGACATGACTATACGTGATGGTCCATGTCCAGAGTCTACTCCATCACCAGGAGAACTATAAGGTACAGAACAGACATGACTACACGTGATGGTCCATGTCCAGAGTCTACTCCATCACCAGGAGAACTATGAGGTACAGAACAGACATGACTACACGTGATGGTCCATGTCCAGAGTCTACTCCATCACGAGAACTATGAGGTACAGAAAAGACATGACTACACGTGATGGTCCATGTACAGAGTCTACTCCATCACCAGGACTATGAGGTACAGAACAGACATGACTACACATGATGGTCTAAATCCAGAGTCTACTCCATCACCAGGACTATGAGGTACAGAACAGACATGACTACATGTGATGGTCCATGTCCAGAGTCTGCTCCATCACCAGGACTATAGGACTATGACGTACAGAACAGACATGACTACACATGATGGTCTAAATCCAGAGTCTACTCCATCACCAGAACTTTGAGGTACAGAACAGACATGACTACACGTGATGGTCCATGTCCAGAGTCTACTCCATCACCAGGAGAACTATGAGGTACAGAACAGACATGACTACACGTGATGGTCCATGTCCAGAGTCTACTCCATCACCAGAACTATGAGGTACAGAACAGACATGACTACATGTGATGGTCCATGTCCAGAGTCTACTCCATCACCAGAACTTTGAGGTACAGAACAGACATGACTACACGTGATGGTCCATGTCCAGAGACTACTCCATCACGAGAACTATGAGGTACAGAACAGACATGACTACACGTAATGGTCCATGTCCAGAGTCTACTCCATCACCAGGAGAACTATGAGGTACAGAACAGACATGACTACACGTGATGGTCCATGTCCAGAGTCTGCTCCATCTCCAGGACTATGAGGTACAGAACAGACATGACTACACGTGATGGTCCATGTCCAGAGTCTACTCCATCACCAGGAGAACTATGAGGTACAGAGCAGACATGACTACACGTGATGGTCAATGTCCAGAGTCTACTTCATCACCAGGAGAACTATGAGGTACAGAACAGACATGACTACACGTGATGGTCCATGTCCAGAGTCTGCTCCATCTCCAGGACTATGAGGTACAGAACAGACATGACTACACGTGATGGTCCATGTACAGAGTCTACTCCATCACCAGGACTATGAGGTACAGAACAGACATGACTACACGTGATGGTCCATGTCCAGAGTCTGCTCCATCTCCAGGACTATGAGGTACAGAACAGACATGACTACACGTGATGGTCCATGTCCAGAGTCTACTCCATCACCAGGAGAACTTTGAGGTACAGAACAGACATGACTACACGTGATGGTCCATGTCCAGAGTCTACTCCATCACCAGAACTATGAGGTACAGAACAGACATGACTACATGTGATGGTCCATGTCCAGAGTCTACTCCATCACCAGAACTTTGAGGTACAGAACAGACATGACTACACGTGATGGTCCATGTCCAGAGACTACTCCATCACGAGAACTATGAGGTACAGAACAGACATGACTACACGTAATGGTCCATGTCCAGAGTCTACTCCATCACCAGGAGAACTATGAGGTACAGAACAGACATGACTACACGTGATGGTCCATGTCCAGAGTCTGCTCCATCTCCAGGACTATGAGGTACAGAACAGACATGACTACACGTGATGGTCCATGTCCAGAGTCTACTCCACCACCAGAACTATGAGGTACAGAACAGACATGACTACACGTGATGGTCCATGTCCAGAGACTACTCCATCACCAGGACTATGAGATACAGAACAGACATGACTACACGTAATGGTCCATGTCCAGAGTCTACTCCATCACCAGGAGAACTATGAGGTACAGAACAGACATGACTACACGCGATGGTCCATGTCCAGAGTCTGCTCCATCTCCAGGACTATGAGATACAGAACAGACATGACTACACATGATGGTCCATGTCCAGAGTCTACTCCATCACCAGGACTATGAGGTACAGAACAGACATGACTACACGTGATGGTCTATGTCCAGAGTCTACTCCATCACCAGGAGAACTATGAGGTACAGAACAGACATGACTACACGTGATGGTCCATGTCCAGAGTCTACTCCACCACCAGAATGATGAGGTACAGAAAAGACATGACTATACGTGATGGTCCATGTCCAGAGTCTACTCCATCACCAGGACTATGAGGTACAGAACAGACATGACTACACGTGATGGTCCATGTCCAGAGTCTACTCCATCAACAGGACTATGAGGTACAGAACAGACATGACTACATGTGATGGTCCATGTCCAGAGTCTGCTCCATCACCAGGACTATAGGACTATGAGGTACAGAACAGACATGACTACACGTGATGGTCCATGTCCAGAGTCTACTCCATCACCAGAACTTTGAGGTACAGAACAGACATGACTACACGTGATGGTCCATGTCCAGAGTCTACTCCATCACCAGGACTATGAGGTACAGAACAGACATGACTACACGTGATGGTCCATGTCCAGAGTCTACTCCATCACCAGAACTATGAGGTACAGAACAGACATGACTACATGTGATGGTCCATGTCCAGAGTCTACTCCACAACAAGAACTATGAGGTACAGAACAGACATGACTACACGTGATGGTCCATGTCCAGAGTCTACTCCATCACCAGGAGAACTATGAGGTACAGAACAGACATGACTACACGTGATGGTCCATGTACAGAGTCTACTCCACCACCAGAACTATGAGGTACAGAACAGACATGACTACACGTGATGGTCCATGTCCAGAGACTACTCCATCACGAGAACTATGAGGTACAGAACAGACATGACTACACGTGATGGTCAATGTCCAGAGTCTACTCCATCACCAGGAGAACTATGAGGTACAGAACAGACATGACTACACGCGATGGTCCATGTCCAGAGTCTACTCCACCACCAAAATGATGAGGTAAAGAACAGACATGACTACACGTGATGGTCCATGTCCAGAGTCTACTCCATCACCAGGACTATAGGACTATGAGGTACAGAACAGACATGACTACACATGATGGTCTAAGTCCAGAGTCTACTCCATCACCAGAACTATGAGGTACAGAACAGATATGACCACACATGATGGTCCATGTCCAGAGTCTACTCCATCACCAGGACTATGAGGTACAGAACAGACATGACTACACGTGATGGTTCATGTCCAGAGTCTACTCCATCACCAGGAGAACTATGAGGTACAGAACAGACATGACTACACGTGATGGTCCATGTCCAGAGTCTACTCCATCACCAGGAGAACTATGAGGTACAGAACAGACATGACTACACGTGATGGTACATGTCCAGAGTCTGCTCCATCTCCAGGACTATGAGGTACAGAACAGACATGACTACACGCGATGGTCCATGTCCAGAGTCTACTCCACCACCAGAACTATGAGGTACAGAACAGACATGACTACACGTGATGGTCCATGTCCAGAGACTACTCCATCACGAGAACTATGAGGTACAGAACAGAGATGACTACACGTAATGGTCCATGTCCAGAGTCTACTCCATCACCAGGAGAACTATGAGGTACAGAACAGACATGACTACACGCGATGGTCCATGTCCAGAGTCTGCTCCATCTCCAGGACTATGAGGTACAGAACAGACATGACTACACATGATGGTCCATGTCCAGAGTCTACTACATCACCAGGACTATGAGGTACAGAACAGACATGACTACACGTGATGGTCTATGTCCAGAGTCTACTCCATCACCAGGAGAACTATGAGGTACAGAACAGACATGACTACACGCGATGGTCCATGTCCAGAGTCTGCTCCATCTCCAGGAGAACTATGAGGTACAGAACAGACATGACTACACATGATGGTCCATGTCCAGAGTCTACTCCACCACCAGGACTATGAGGTACAGAACAGACATGACTACATGTGATGGTCCATGTCCAGAGTCTACTCCATCACCAGGACTATGAGGTACAGATCAGACATGACTACACGTGATGGTCCATGTCCAGAGTCTACTCCATCACCAGGACTATGAGGTACAGAACAGACATGACTACACGTGATGGTCCATGTCCAGAGTCTACTCCATCACCAGGACTATGAGGTACAGAACAGACATGACTACACATGATGGTCCATGTCCAGAGTCAACTCCATCACCAGGACTATGAGGTACAGAACAGACATGACTACACGTGATGGTCCATGTCCAGAGTCTACTCCATCACCAGGACTATGAGGTACAGAACAGACATGACTACACATGATGGTCCATGTCCAGAGTCTACTCCATCACCAGGACTATAGGACTATGAGGTACAGAACAGACATGACTACACGTGATGGTCCATGTCCAGAGTCTGTTCCATCACCAGGACTATAGGACTATGAGGTACAGAACAGACATGACTACACGTGATGGTCCATGTCCAGAGTCTACTCCATCACCAGGACTATGAGGTACAGAACAGACATGACTACACATGATGGTCCCTGTCCAGAGTCTACTCCATCACCCGGACTATGAGGTACAGAACAGACATGACTACAGGTGATGGTCCATGTCCAGAGTCTACTGAGGTAATGAACAGACATGAGTGCACGTGAGGGTTCATGTGCAGAGTCTGCCCAATCACCAGGAGAACTATTAGGTACAGAACAGACATGACTACACGTGATGGTCTAAGTCCAGAGTCTACTCCATCACCAGGACTATGAGATACAGAACAGACATGACTACACGTGATGGTCCATGTCCAGAGTCTACTCCATCACCAGGACTATGAGGTACCGAACAGACATGACTACACATGATGGTCTAAGTCCAGAGTCTACTCCATCACCAGGACTATGAGGTACCGAACAGACATGACTACACGTGATGGTCCATGTCCAGAGTCTACTCCATGACCAGGACTATGAGATACAGAACAGACATGACTACACGTGATGGTCTAAGTCAGGAGTCTACTCCATCACCAGGACTACGAGGTACAGAACAGACATGACTACACGTGATGGTCCATGTCCAGAGTCTACTCCATCATTAGGACTATGAGATACAGAACAGACATGACTACACATGATGGTCCATGTCCAGAGTCTACTCCATCACCAGAATGATGAGCTACAGAACAGACATGACTACACGTGATGGTCCATGTCCAGAGTCTACTCCATCACCAGAATGATGAGCTACAGAACAGACATGACTACACATGATGGTCCATGCCCAGAGTCTACTCCATCACCAGGACTATGAGATACAGAACAGACATGACTACACTTTATGGTCCATGTCCAGAGTCTACTCCATCACCAGGACTATGAGATACAGAACAGACATGACTACACTTTATGGTCCATGTCCAGAGTCTACTCCATCACCAGGAGATCAGGATCATATAGACCATAAATATGTGCCCCCCCAGTACCTGGAATAAGAAGAGGCGAGGCAATGGTTGGGTCAGGACCACGATGCCCTGGTTGTAGCTGCACACGCGTGTCGCTGTTCTGTTGTCATGTGACAGCTGGATGTTCTTCCCATGATTCCCCATAAAGTTTAAGTGGTGAAGCTGAATGGTCGGCAAAGTGTCAGCCTGAAAGGAGAGAACAACAGGATTATCACTGCCCTGTGGGGGGCGGCCATGACAGCAGAGGGTCGGGGGCTCACATTGTGCTCTACATCTTCCTCTTCACTCTCTGAATTTACAGACGGAGGTTTTGTGGCGTCAGATTCTTCTAGAACCGAGGAGCTGACAACAGAGAGAGCTGTGACTGAGCCGTGGAGATCAAAGATGGCGTACACACCCTGAGGGGGGAGATAATAACATTATAGTATATAGAGATCTGATCACCAGATTGTAGAGAGATCTATGACTGATCAACAGATTGTATAGAGATCTATGACTGATCACCAGATTGTATAGAGATCTATGACTGATCACCAGATTATATAGAGATCTATGACTGATCACCAGATTGTATAAACATCTATGACTGTTCACCAGATTATATAGAGATCTATGACTGATCACCAGATTGTATAGAGATCAATGACTGATCACCAGATTGTATAGAGATCAATGACTGATCACCAGATTGTATAGAGATCTATGACTGATCACCAGATTGTATAGAGATCTATGACTGATCACCAGATTGTATAGAGATCTATGACTGATCACCAGATTGTATAGAGATCTATGACTGATCATCAGATTGTATAGAGATCTATGACTGATCACCAGATTGTAGAGATCTATGACTGATCACCGGATTGTATAGAGATCTATGACTGATCACCAGATTGTATAGAGATCTATGACTGATCACCAGATTGTATAGAGATCTATGACTGATCACCAGATTGTATAGAGATCTATGACTGTTCACCAGATTGTATAGAGATCTATGACTGTTCACCAGATTGTATAGAGATCTATGACTGTTCATCAGATTGTATAGAGATCTATGACTGTTCACCAGATTATATAGAGATCTATGACTGATCACCAGATTATATAGAGATCTATGACTGATCACCAGATTATATAGAGATCTATGACTGATCACCAGATTGTATAGAGATCTATGACTGATCAGCAAACTGTATAAAGATCTATGAGTGATCACCAGATTGTATAGAGATCTATGACTGATCACCAGATTATATAAAAATTTATGACTGATCACAAGATTGTATAGAGATCTATGACTGTTCACCAGATTATATAGAGATCTATGACTGTTCACCAGATTGCATAGAGTTCTATGACTGTTCACCAGATTGTATAGAGATCTATGACTGATCACCAGATTATATAGAGATATATGACTGATCACCAGATTATACAGAGATCTATGACTGATCACCAGATTGTATAGAGATCTATGACTGATCACCAGATTGTATAGAGATCTATGACTGATCACCAGATTGTATAGAGATCTATGACTGATCAGCAGACTGTATAAAAATCTATGACAGATCACCAGATTGTATAGAGATCTATGACTGATCACCAGATTATACAGAGATCTATGACTGATCACCAGATTGTATAGAGATCTATGACTGATCACCAGATTGTACAGAGATATATGACTGATCACCAGATTGTATAGAGTTCTATGACTGATCACCAGATTGCATAGAGATCTATGACTGATCACCACATTATACAAAGATCTATGACTGATCACCAGATTGTATAGAGATCTATGACTGATCACCAGATTATACAGAGATCTATGACTGATCACCAGATTGTATAGAGATCTATGACTGATCACCAGATTGCATAGAGATCTATGACTGATCACCACATTATACAAAGATCTATGACTGATCACCAGATTGTATAGAGATCTATGACTGATCACCAGATTATACAGAGATCTATGACTGATCACCAGATTGTATAGAGATCTATGACTGATCACCAGATTGTATAGAGATCTATGACTGATCACCAGATTGTATAGAGATCTATGACTGATCACCAGATTATACAGAGATCTATGACTGATCACCAGATTGTATAAAAATCTATGACTGATCAGCAGACTGTATAAAAATCTGACTGATCACCAGATTGTATAGAGATCTATGACTGATCACCAGATTGTATAGAGATCTATGACTGATCACCAGATTATACAGAGATCTATGACTGATCACCAGATTGTATAGAGATCTATGACTGATCACCAGATTGTATAGAGATCTATGACTGATCACCAGATTGTATAGAGATCTATGACTGATCACCAGATTGCATAGAGATCTATGACTGATCACCACATTATACAAAGATCTATGACTGATCACCAGATTGTATAGAGATCTATGACTGATCACCAGATTATACAGAGATCTATGACTGATCACCAGATTGTATAGAGATCTATGACTGATCACCAGATTATACAGAGATCTATGACTGATCACCAGATTGTATAGAGATATATGACTGATCACCAGATTATACAGAGATCTCTGACTGATCACCAGATTGTAAAGAGATCTATGACTGATCACCAGATTATATAAAAATCTATGACTGATCACCAGATTGTATAGAGATCTATGACTATTCACCAGATTGTACAGAGATCTATGACTGATCACCAGATTGTATAGAGATCTATGACTGATCACCAGATTGTATACAGATCTATGACTTATCACCAGATTATATAGAGATCTATGACTGATCACCAGATTATATAGAGATCTATGACTGATCACCAGAGTATACAGAGATCTATGACTGTTCACCAGATTGTATAGAGATTTATGACTGATCACCAGATTATACAGAGATCTATGACTGATCACCAGATTGTATAGAGATCTATGACTGTTCACCAGAATGTATAGAGATCTATGACTGATCACCAGATTGAGCCTCCATCCTCTTACTTTAGGGATCCCGCTGGCCGCCGACCCCATGTCTTCTCCGTTGATTATTATGTGGAGGGTTTCATCACTATCGCGCCGGACCCCGAGTCTGCAGCCAGTCTACAAGATATATACAGAGCATAGAGATGTCACTACACAGGATCAGTGATGGGAGGGGTGTATACTAGATCACTACACAGGATCAGAAAGAGGAGGCGTGTATACTAGATCACTACAGCGGATCAGAGAGAGGAGGGGTGTATACTAGATCTCTACAGCGGATCAGAGAGAGGAGGGGTGTATACTAGATCACTACAGCGGATCAGAGAGAGGAAGGGTGTATACTAGATCACTACAGCGGATTAGAGAGGAGGGGTATATACTAGATCACTACAGCGGATCAGTGAGAGGAGGGGTGTATACTAGATCACTACAGCGGATTAGAGAGGAGGGGTGTATACTAGATCACTACAGCGGATCAGAGAGAGGAGGGGTGTATACTAGATCACTACAGCAGATTAGAGAGGAGGGGTGTATACTAGATCACTACAGCGGATCAGTGAGAGGAGGGGTGTATACTAGATCAATACACAGGATTAGAGAGGAAGGGGGTATATTAGATCACTACACAGAATCAGAGAGAGTAGGGGTCTATACTAGATCACTACAGCGGATTAGAGAGGAGGGGTGTATACTAGATCACTACACAGGATCAGAGAGAGTAGGGGTATATACTAGATCACTACACAGGATCAGTGAGAGGAGGGGTGTATACTAGATCACTACACAGGATTAGAGAGGAAGGGGGTATATTAGATCACTACACAGGATCAGAGAGAGTAGGGGTCTATACTAGATCACTACACAGGATCAGAGAGAGGAGGGGTGTATACTAGATCACTACAGCGGATCAGAGAGAGGAGGGGTGTATACTAGATCACTACTCAGGATCAGGGAGGAGGGGATGGTGTATACTAGATCACTACAGCGGATCAGAGAGAGGAGGTGTGTATACTAGATCACTACAGCGGATTAGAGAGGAGGGGTGTATACTAGATAACTACACAGGATCAGAGAGAGGAGGGGTGTATACTAGATCACTACAGCGGATCAGAGAGAGGAGGGGTGTATACTAGATAACTACAGCGGGTCAGAGAGAGGAGGGGTGTATACTAGATTCCTACACAGGATCAGAGAGAGGAGGGGTGTATACTAGATCACTACAGCAGATCAGAGAGAGGAGGGGTGTATACTAGATCACAACAGAGGATCAGAGAGAGGAGGGGTGTATACTAGATCCCTACACAGGATCAGACAGAGGAGGGGTATATACTAGATCACTACACAGGATCAGAGAGGAGGGGTGTATACTAGATCACTACAGCGGATCAGAGAGAGGAGGGGTGTATACTAGATCACTACACAGGATCAGAGAGAGGAGGGGTGTATACTAGATCACTACACAGGATCAGAGAGAGGAGGGGTGTATACTAGATCACTACACAGGATCAGAGAGAGTAGGGGTGTATACTAGATCACTACACAGGATCAGAGAGAGGAGGGGTGTATACTAGATCACTACAGCGGATCAGAGAGAGGAGGGGTGTATACTAGATCACTACAGCAGATCAGAGAGAGGAGGGGTGAATACTAGATCACTACACTGGATCAGAGAGGAGGGGTGTGTACTAGATCACTACACAGGATCAGAGAGAGGAGGGGTGTATACTAGATCCCTACACAGGATCAGAGAGAGGAGGGGTGTATACTAGATCCCTACACAGGATCAGAGAGAGGAGGGGTATATACTAGATCACTACACAGGATCAGAGAGAGAAGGGGTGTATACTAGATCACTACACAGGATCAGAGAGAGGAGGGGTGTATACTAGATCCCTACACAGGATCAGAGAGAGGAGGGGTATATACTAGATCACTACAGCGGATGAGAGAGAGGAGGTGTGTATACTAGATCCCTACACAGGATCAGCGAGAGGAGGGGTGTATACTAGATCACTACTCAGGATCAGAGAGAGGAGGGGTGTATACTAGATCCCTACACAGGATCAGAGAGAGGAGGGGTGTATACTAGATCCCTACACAGGATCAGAGAGAGGAGGGGTATATACTAGATCACTACACAGGATCAGAGAGAGAAGGGGTGTATACTAGATCACTACACAGGATCAGAGAGAGGAGGGGTGTATACTAGATCCCTACACAGGATCAGAGAGAGGAGGGGTATATACTAGATCACTACACAGGATCAGAGAGAGGAGGGGTGTATACTAGATCACTACAGCGGATCAGAGAGAGGAGGGGTGTATACTAGATCACTACTCAGGATCAGGGAGGAGGGGATGGTGTATACTAGATCACTACAGCGGATCAGAGAGAGGAGGTGTGTATACTAGATCCCTACACAGGATCAGAGAGAGGAGGGGTGTATACTAGATCACTACAAAGGATCAGAGAGGAGGGGTTTATACTAGATCAGTACACAGGATCAGAGAGAGTAGGGGTGTATACTGGATCACTACACAGGATCAGAGAGAGGAGGGGTGTATACTAGATCACTACAGCAGATCAGAGAGAGGAGGGGTGTATACTAGATCACTACAGAGGATCAGAGAGAGGAGGGGTGTATACTAGATTCCTACACAGGATCAGAGAGAGGAGGGGTATATACTAGATCACTACACAGGATCAGAGAGGAGGGGTGTATACTAGATCACTACACAGGATCAGAGAGAGGAGGGGTGTATACTAGATCACTACACAGGATCAGAGAGAGGAGGGGTGTATACTAGATCACTACACAGGATCAGAGAGAGGAGGGGTGTATACTAGATCACTACACAGGATCAGAGAGAGTAGGGGTGTATACTAGATCACTACAGCGGATGAGAGAGAGGAGGTGTGTATACTAGATCCCTACACAGGATCAGCGAGAGGAGGGGTGTATACTAGATCACTACTCAGGATCAGAGAGAGGAGGGGTGTATACTAGATAACTACAGCGGGTCAGAGAGAGGAGGGGTGTATACTAGATCACTACACAGGATCAGAGAGAGGAGGGGTGTATACTATATCACTACACAGGATCAGAGAGAGGAGGGGTGTATACTAGATCCCTACACAGGATCAGCGAGAGGAGGGGTGTATACTAGATCACTACACAGGATCAGAGAGAGGAGGGGTGTATACTAGATCACTACACAGGATTAGAGAGAGGAGGGGTGTATACTAGATAACTACAGTGGGTCAGAGAGAGGAGGGGTGTATACTAGATCACTACTCAGGATCAGAGAGAGGAGGGGTGTATACTAGATAACTACAGCGGATCAGCGAGGAGGGGTGTATACTAGATAACTACAGCGGGTCAGAGAGAGGAGGGGTGTATACTAAATCACTACACAGGATCAGAGAGAGGAGGGGTGTATACTAGATCACTACACAGGATCAACGAGAGGAGGGGTGTATACTAGATCACTACACAGGATCAGAGAGAGGAGGGGTGTATACTATATCACTACACAGGATCAGAGAGAGGAGGGGTGTATACTAGATCACTACACAGGATCAACGAGAGGAGGGGTGTATACTAGATCACTACAGCGGATCAGAGAGGAGGGGTGTATACTAGATCACTACAGTGGATCAGAGAGAGGATGGGTGTATACTAGATCACTACACAGGATTAGCGAGAGGAGGGGTGTATACTAGATCACTACTCAGGATCAGAGAGAGGAGGGAAGTATACTAGATCACTACAGCGGATCAGCGAGAGGAGGGGTGTATACAAGATCACTACACAGGATCAGCAAGAGGAGGGGTGTATACTAGATCACTACACAGGAACAGAGAGAGGAGGGGGGTATACTAGATCACTACACAGGATCAGCGAGAGGAGGGGTGTATACCAGATCACTACACAGGATCAGAGAGAGGAGGGGTGTATACTAGATTACTACACAGGATCAGAGAGAGGAGGGGTATATACTAGATCACTACACAGGATCAGAAATGAGGGGACGTATACTAGATCCCTACACAGGATCAGAGAGAGGAGGGGTGTATACTAGATCACTACACAGGATCAGAGAGAGGAGGGGTGTATACTAGATCACTACACAGGATCAGAGAGAGGAGGGGTGTATACTAGATCACTATAGCGGATCAGAGAGTGGAGGGGTGTATACTAGATCACTACACAGGAACAGAGAGAGGAGGGGTGTATACTAGATCACTACAGCAGATGAGAGAGAGGAGGTGTGTATACTAGATCACTACACAGAATCAGCGAGAGGAGGGGTGTATACTAGATCACTACACAGGATAAGCGAGAGGAGGTATGTATACTAGATCACTACACAGAATCAGCGAGAGGAGGGGTGTATACTAGATCACTACACAGGATAAGCGAGAGGAGGGGTGTATACTAGATCACTACACAGGAACAGAGAGAGGAGGGGTGTATACTAGATTATTACACAGGATCAGAGAGAGGAGGGGTGTATACTAGATCACTAAAGCAGATCAGACAGAGGAGGGGTGTATACTAGATTATTACACAGGATCAGAGAGAGGAGGGGTGTATACTAGATCACTACACAGGATCAGAGAGAGGAGGGGTGTATACTAGATCACTACAGCAGATCAGAGAGAGGAGGGGTGTATACTAGATCACTACAGAGGATCAGAGAGAGGAGGGGTGTATACTAGATTCCTACACAGGATCAGAGAGAGGAGGGGTATATACTAGATCACTACACAGGATCAGAGAGGAGGGGTGTATACTAGATCACTACAGCGGATCAGAGAGAGGAGGGGTGTATACTAGATCACTACACAGGATCAGAGAGAGGAGGGGTGTATACTAGATCACTACACAGGATCAGAGAGAGGAGGGGTGTATACTAGATCACTACACAGGATCAGAGAGAGTAGGGGTGTATACTAGATCACTACAGCGGATGAGAGAGAGGAGGTGTGTATACTAGATCCCTACACAGGATCAGCGAGAGGAGGGGTGTATACTAGATCACTACTCAGGATCAGAGAGAGGAGGGGTGTATACTAGATAACTACAGCGGGTCAGAGAGAGGAGGGGTGTATACTAGATCACTACACAGGATCAGAGAGAGGAGGGGTGTATACTATATCACTACACAGGATCAGAGAGAGGAGGGGTGTATACTAGATCCCTACACAGGATCAGCGAGAGGAGGGGTGTATACTAGATCACTACACAGGATCAGAGAGAGGAGGGGTGTATACTAGATCACTACACAGGATTAGAGAGAGGAGGGGTGTATACTAGATAACTACAGCGGGTCAGAGAGAGGAGGGGTGTATACTAGATCACTACTCAGGATCAGAGAGAGGAGGGGTGTTTACTAGATAACTACAGCGGATCAGCGAGGAGGGGTGTATACTAGATAACTACAGCGGGTCAGAGAGAGGAGGGGTGTATACTAAATCACTACACAGGATCAGAGAGAGGAGGGGTGTATACTAGATCACTACACAGGATCAACGAGAGGAGGGGTGTATACTAGATCACTACACAGGATCAGAGAGAGGAGGGGTGTATACTATATCACTACACAGGATCAGAGAGAGGAGGGGTGTATACTAGATCACTACACAGGATCAACGAGAGGAGGGGTGTATACTAGATCACTACAGCGGATCAGAGAGGAGGGGTGTATACTAGATCACTACAGTGGATCAGAGAGAGGAGGGGTGTATACTAGATCACTACACAGGATTAGCGAGAGGAGGGGTGTATACTAGATCACTACAGTGGATCAGAGAGAGGAGGGGTGTATACTAGATCACTACTCAGGATCAGAGAGAGGAGGGAAGTATACTAGATCACTACAGCGGATCAGCGAGAGGAGGGGTGTATACAAGATCACTACACAGGATCAGCAAGAGGAGGGGTGTATACTAGATCACTACACAGGAACAGAGAGAGGAGGGGGGTATACTAGATCACTACACAGGATCAGCGAGAGGAGGGGTGTATACCAGATCACTACACAGGATCAGAGAGAGGAGGGGTGTATACTAGATTACTACACAGGATCAGAGAGAGGAGGGGTATATACTAGATCACTACACAGGATCAGAAATGAGGGGACGTATACTAGATCCCTACACAGGATCAGAGAGAGGAGGGGTGTATACTAGATCACTACACAGGATCAGAGAGAGGAGGGGTGTATACTAGATCACTACACAGGATCAGAGAGAGGAGGGGTGTATACTAGATCACTATAGCGGATCAGAGAGTGGAGGGGTGTATACTAGATCACTACACAGGAACAGAGAGAGGAGGGGTGTATACTAGATCACTACAGCAGATGAGAGAGAGGAGGTGTGTATACTAGATCACTACACAGAATCAGCGAGAGGAGGGGTGTATACTAGATCACTACACAGGATAAGCGAGAGGAGGTATGTATACTAGATCACTACACAGAATCAGCGAGAGGAGGGGTGTATACTAGATCACTACACAGGATAAGCGAGAGGAGGGGTGTATACTAGATCACTACACAGGAACAGAGAGAGGAGGGGTGTATACTAGATTATTACACAGGATCAGAGAGAGGAGGGGTGTATACTAGATCACTAAAGCAGATCAGACAGAGGAGGGGTGTATACTAGATTATTACACAGGATCAGAGAGAGGAGGGGTGTATACTAGATCACTACACAGGATCAGAGAGAGGAGGGGTGTATACTAGATCACTACAGCAGATCAGAGAGAAGAGGGGTGTATACTAGATCACTACACAGGATCAGAGAGAGGAGGGGTGTATACTAGATCACTACACAGGATCAGAGAGAGGAGGGGTGTATACTAGATCACTACACAGGATCAGCGAGAGGAGGGGTGTATACTAGATCACTACACAGGATCAGCGAGAGGAGGGTGTATACTAGATCACTACACAGGATCAGCGAGAGGAGGGGTGTACACTAGATCACTACACAGGATCAGCGAGAGGAGGGGTGTATACTAGATCACTACAGTGGATTAGAGAGGGGAGGGGTGTATACTAGATCACTACAAAGGATGAGAGAGGAGGGGTGTATACTAGATCACTACACAGGATCAGCGAGAGGAGGGGTGTATACTAGATCACTACACAGGATCAGAGAGAGGAGGGGTGTATACTAGATCACTACAGCAGATCAGAGAGAGGAGGGGTGTATACTAGATCACTACACAGGATCAGAGAGAGGAGGGGTGTATACTAGATCACTACAGCAGATCAGAGAGAGGAGGGGTGTATACTAGATCACTACAGAGGATCAGCGAGAGGAGGGTGTATACAAGATCACTACACAGGATCAGCGAGAGGAGGGGTGTATACTAGATCACTACACAGGATCAGAGAGAGGAGGGGTGTATACTAGATCACTACACAGGATCAGAGAGGAGGGGTGTACACTAGATCACTACACAGGATCAGAGAGAGGAGGGGTGTATACTAGATCACTACACAGGATCAGAGAGAGGAGGGGTGTATACTAGATCACTACAGTGGATTAGAGAGGGGAGGGGTGTATACTAGATCACTACAAAGGATCAGAGAGAGGAGGGGTGTATACTAGATCACTACACAGGATCAGCGAGAGGAGGGGTGTATACTAGATCACTACACAGGATCAGAGAGAGGAGGGGTGTATACTAGATCACTACAGCAGATCAGAGAGAGGAGGGGTGTATACTAGATCACTACACAGGATCAGAGAGAGGAGGGGTGTATACTAGATCACTACAGCAGATCAGAGAGAGGAGGGGTGTATACTAGATCACTACAGAGGATCAGCGAGAGGAGGGTGTATACAAGATCACTACACAGGATCAGCGAGAGGAGGGGTGTATACTAGATCACTACACAGGATCAGAGAGAGGAGGGGTGTATACTAGATCACTACACAGGATCAGAGAGGAGGGGTGTATACTAGATCACTAAACAGGATCAGAGAGGAGGGGTGTATACTAGATCACTAAACAGAATCAGAGAGGGGAGGGGTGTATACTAGATCGGTCAGTTCATTACAGAAAGAAGTATATTATAGGAAGAAGACATGTTCTAGGTCAGTATATTATGGGAAGAAGCCATGTTCTAGGTCAGTATATTATAGGAAGAAGCCATGTTCTAGGTCAGTATATTATAGGAAGAAGCCATGTTCTAGGTAAGTATATTATTGGAAGAAGCCATGTTCTAGGTAAGTATATTATTGGAAGAAGCCATGTTCTAGGTCAGTATATTATAGGAAGAAGCCATGTTCTAGGTAAGTATATTATTGGAAGAAGCCATGTTCTAGGTAAGTATATTATTGGAAGAAGTCTTGTTCTAGGTAAGTATATTATTGGAAGAAGCCATGTTCTAGGTAAGTATATTATTGGAAGAAGATTGTTCTAGGTAAGTATATTATTGGAAGAAGCGATGTTCTAGGTAAGTATATTATTGGAAGAAGCCATGTTCTAGGTCAGTATATTATAGATCACTACTCAGGATCAGAGAGAGGAGGGAAGTATACTAGATCACTACAGCGGATCAGCGAGAGGAGGGGTGTATACAAGATCACTACACAGGATCAGCAAGAGGAGGGGTGTATACTAGATCACTACACAGGAACAGAGAGAGGAGGGGGGTATACTAGATCACTACACAGGATCAGAAATGAGGGGACGTATACTAGATCCCTACACAGGATCAGAGAGAGGAGGGGTGTATACTAGATCACTACACAGGATCAGAGAGAGGAGGGGTGTATACTAGATCACTATAGCGGATCAGAGAGTGGAGGGGTGTATACTAGATCACTACACAGGATCAGAGAGAGGAGGGGTGTATACTAGATCACTATAGCGGATCAGAGAGTGGAGGGGTGTATACTAGATCACTACACAGGATCAGAGAGAGGAGGGGTGTATACTAGATCACTACAGCAGATGAGAGAGAGGAGGTGTGTATACTAGATTATTACACAGGATCAGAGAGAGGAGGGGTGTATACTAGATCACTAAAGCAGATCAGACAGAGGAGGGGTGTATACTAGATTATTACACAGGATCAGAGAGAGGAGGGGTGTATACTAGATCACTACACAGGATCAACGAGAGGAGGGGTGTATACTAGATCACTACACAGGATCAGAGAGAGGAGGGGTGTATACTAGATCACTACAGCGGATCAGAGAGAGGAGGTGTGTATACTAGATTCCTACATAGGATCAGCGAGAGGAGGGGTGTATACTAAATCACTACTCAGGATCAGAGAGAGGAGGGGTGTACACTAGATCACTACACAGGATCAGAGAGAGGAGGGGTGTATACTAGATCACTACAGTGGATTAGAGAGGGGAGGGGTGTATACTAGATCACTACAAAGGATCAGAGAGAGGAGGGGTGTATACTAGATCACTACACAGGATCAGAGAGAGGAGGGGTGTATACTAGATCACTACAGCAGATCAGAGAGAAGAGGGGTGTATACTAGATCACTACACAGGATCAGAGAGAGGAGGGGTGTATACTAGATCACTACACAGGATCAGAGAGAGGAGGGGTGTATACTAGATCACTACACAGGATCAGCGAGAGGAGGGGTGTATACTAGATCACTACACAGGATCAGCGAGAGGAGGGGTGTACACTAGATCACTACACAGGATCAGAGAGAGGAGGGGTGTATACTAGATCACTACAGTGGATTAGAGAGGGGAGGGGTGTATACTAGATCACTACAAAGGATCAGAGAGAGGAGGGGTGTATACTAGATCACTACACAGGATCAGCGAGAGGAGGGGTGTATACTAGATCACTACACAGGATCAGAGAGAGGAGGGGTGTATACTAGATCACTACAGCAGATCAGAGAGAGGAGGGGTGTATACTAGATCACTACACAGGATCAGAGAGAGGAGGGGTGTATACTAGATCACTACAGCAGATCAGAGAGAGGAGGGGTGTATACTAGATCACTACACAGGATCAGAGAGAGGAGGGGTGTATACTAGATCACTACAGCAGATCAGAGAGAGGAGGGGTGTATACTAGATCACTACACAGGATCAGAGAGGAGGGGTGTATACTAGATCACTACAGAGGATCAGCGAGAGGAGGGGTGTATACTAGATCACTACACAGGATCAGAGAGGAGGGGTGTATACTAGATCACTAAACAGAATCAGAGAGGGGAGGGGTGTATACTAGATCGGTCAGTTCATTACAGAAAGAAGTATATTATAGGAAGAAGACATGTTCTAGGTCAGTATATTATAGGAAGAAGCCATGTTCTAGGTCAGTATATTATAGGAAGAAGCCATGTTCTAGGTAAGTATATTATAGGAAGAAGCCATGTTCTAGGTAAGTATATTATTGGAAGAAGCCATGTTCTAGGTCAGTATATTATAGGAAGAAGACATGTTCTAGGTCAGTATATTATAGGAAGAAGACATGTTCTAGGTCAGTATATTATAGGAAGAAGCCATGTTCTAGGTCAGTATATTATAGGAAGAAGCCATGTTCTAGGTCAGTATATTATAGGAAGAAGACATGTTCTAGGTCAGTATATTATGGGAAGAAGCCATGTTCTAGGTCAGTATATTATAGGAAGAAGCCATGTTCTAGGTAAGTATATTATTGGAAGAAGCCATGTTCTAGGTAAGTATATTATTGGAAGAAGCCATGTTCTAGGTCAGTATATTATAGGAAGAAGCCATGTTCTAGGTAAGTATATTATTGGAAGAAGCCATGTTCTAGGTAAGTATATTATTGGAAGAAGTCTTGTTCTAGGTAAGTATATTATTGGAAGAAGCCATGTTCTAGGTAAGTATATTATTGGAAGAAGATTGTTCTAGGTAAGTATATTATTGGAAGAAGCCATGTTCTAGGTAAGTATATTATTGGAAGAAGCCATGTTCTAGGTCAGTATATTATAGGAAGAAGCCATGTTCTAGGTCAGTATATTATTATAGGAAGAAGCCATGTTCTAGGTCAGTATATTATGGGAAGAAGCCATGTTCTAGGTCAGTATATTATTGGAAGAAGCCATGTTCTAGGTCAGTATATTATAGGAAGAAGCCATGTTCTAGGTCAGTATATTATAGGAAGAAGCCATGTTCTAGGTCAGTATATTATAGGAAGAAGCCATGTTCTAGGTCAGTATATTATTGGAAGAAGCCATGTTCTAGGTCAGTATATTATAGGAAGAAGCCATGTTCTAGGTCAGTATATTATAGGAAGAAGCCATGTTCTAGGTCAGTATATTATTGGAAGAAGCCATGTTCTAGGTCAGTATATTATAGGAAGAAGCCATGTTCTAGGTCAGTATGTTATAGGAAGAAGCCATGTTCTAGGTCAGTATATTATTGGAAGAAGCCATGTTCTAGGTCAGTATATTATTGGAAGAAGCCATGTTCTAGGTCCGTATATTATAGGAAGAAGCCATGTTTTAGGTAAGTATATTATTGGAAGAAGCCATGTTCTAGGTCAGTATATTATAGGAAGAAGCCATGTTCTACGTCAGTATATTATTGGAAGAAGCCATGTTCTAGGTCAGTATATTATAGGAAGAAGCCATGTTCTAGGTCAGTATATTATTGGAAGAAGCCATGTTCTAGGTCAGTATATTATAGGAAGAAGCCATGTTCTAGGTCAGTATATTATAGGAAGAAGCCATGTTCTAGGTCAGTATATTATTGGAAGAAGCCATGTTCTAGGTCAGTATATTATAGGAAGAAGCCATGTTCTAGGTCAGTATGTTATAGGAAGAAGCCATGTTCTAGGTCAGTATATTATTGGAAGAAGCCATGTTCTAGGTCAGTATATTATTGGAAGAAGCCATGTTCTAGGTCCGTATATTATAGGAAGAAGCCATGTTCTAGGTCAGTATATTATAGGAAGAAGCCATGTTCTAGGTCCGTATATTATAGGAAGAAGCCATGTTCTAGGTCCGTATATTATAGGAAGAAGCCATGTTTTAGGTAAGTATATTATTGGAAGAAGCCATGTTCTAGGTCAGTATATTATAGGAAGAAGCCATGTTCTACGTCAGTATATTATTGGAAGAAGCCATGTTCTAGGTCCATATATTATAGGAAGAAGCCATGTTCTAGGTCCATATATTATAGGAAGAAGCCATGTTTTTGGTAAGTATATTATTGGAAGAAGCCATGTTCTAGGTCAGTATATTATAGGAAGAAAGGGATATTTAACCAAAATCAATGACAAAGAGGAAGAGCACTCTGGCCAGAGAACATGGTGCCTGCACTTACTACCCAGACTCCGCACACAGATGGAGTGGGTTCTAGAGCAATGACTAATGTGAAGCTATAGTCCCTCCGGCGGTCACTTACCCGAATCCGCTCTAAGTTGCTGCAGTAATTCTCCCGGAGGCGCTGTCCGTTCCTTAGAACCTCAGATCCGGAAACCAACCAAGTGACACGGGTACGGAGATCAATAGCCGATGGCGGGAGCCCTCCACCCAGGAAGGGGGCCTCGTGGGGTGGGATTGAGGTGACCCCTATGTGACAGGATCCTGACCAGTGCGGCTCCAGACGCTCCACCTTTACCTGGAATGAAAATGGTGCAGAACTTAGAGGAGTGTGCACCATACCGTACAGTCCGCACTATACACATATAACCCCACATACCACATGACTCAACATACCACATGACTAAACATGACTCCACATATCACATGACCCAACGTGACCCCCTCACATATCACATGACCCAGCATACCCCATGACTAAACATGACCCCACATACCACATGACCCAACGTGACCCCCTCACATATCACATGACCCAACATACCCCATGACAAAGCATGACCCCACATACCACATGACCCAATGTGACCCCCACACATATCACATGACCCAACGTGACCCCACATATCACATAACCCAACATATCACATGACTAAACA
Source organism: Hyla sarda (assembly GCF_029499605.1). Classification (NCBI taxonomy): domain Eukaryota; kingdom Metazoa; phylum Chordata; class Amphibia; order Anura; family Hylidae; genus Hyla; species Hyla sarda. The sequence goes on along the minus strand of NW_026607908.1, from coordinate 18,947 downwards.
CATGACCCCACGGGCTCCCCTCATATCACATGACCTCCACATATCACGACCCCACATATTACATGACCCCACGTGACCCCTACGCCTCTTACCTCAAAGACCTCACTGACCAGGAGTTCACTACTGCTAAACAAAATGCCGTCCCCGTAACTGGCATGTCGCTCCGCTCGAGTGCCATCACACAGGACGGACATGTTCTTCCCACAGATGGAGTGGAATCGGTGAGACACGCTGGGGACTGGATCAGAGAGAACAAGAGATGTGTAAAGCAGTAGGGACAAGATGGCCGCCTCAGTCCTCATAGACACTGATGTATGGTGATCAGACAGATGTACAGTGGGGATCAAAAGTTTGGGCATAAAGAAGCCAAGGAAAGATGGATAAATCCCCAAAAGGCATCAAATTACAGATTAGACATTCTTATAATATGTCAACAAAAGTTACATTTTATTTCCATCATTTACACTTTCAAAATAACAGAAAACAAAAAAATGGCGTCTGCCAAAGTTTGTGCACCCTGCAGAGGTAATATCTTGTACTGCCCCCTTTGGCAAGTATCACAGCTTGTAAACGTTTTTTGTATCAGCCAAGAGTCTTTCAATTCTTGTTTGAGGTATCTTTGCCCATTCTTCCTTACAAAAGTCTTCCAGTTCTTAGAGATTTCTGGGCTGTCTGTCACGCACTGCTCTTTTAAGGTCTATCCATAGATTTTCAATGATGTTGAGGTCAGGAGATTGTGAAGGCCATGGCAAAACCTTCAGTTTACACCTCTTGATGTAATCCCCCGTGGATTTCGAGGTGTGTTTAGGATCATTAACCATTTGTAGAAGCCATCCTCTCTTTAACTTCAGCTTTTTCACAGATGGCATCAGGTTAGCATCCAAAATTTGCTGAAATTTTAGTGAATCCATTTTTCCTTCTACTTGTGAGATGTTCCCTGTGCCACTGGCTGCAATACAACCCCCCAAAGCATGATTGATCCACCCCCATGCTTAACAGTTGGACAGAGGTTCTTTCATTACATTCTGTTTCCCTTCTTCTCCAAACGTACCTTTGCTCATTCCGACCAAAAAGTTCAATTTTAACCTCATGGGTCCACAGAACCTGTTTCCAAAATGCATCAGGCTTGTCTATATGTTCATTTGCAAAGTTCAAACACTGATTTTTGTGGTGAGGACGTAGAAGAGGTTTTCTTCTGATGACTCTTCCATGAAGACCATATTTGTACAAGTATCTCTTTATAGTGGAATAGTGAACCACAACTTCAGTGTCTGCCAGATCTTTCTGGAGGGATTGTGCAGTCAAACGTGGGGTTTGAATTGTTTTTCTCACAATTCTGCGAGCTGTTCTGTCTGATATTTTCTTGGTCTTCCAGATCTTGCTTTAACTTCCACTGTTCCTGATGACTGCCATTTCTTAATTACATTCCTAACAGAGGATATTAGACAGAAAGGAAAAAAAAACAGGCTCCAACCAAGGGCGCTATTCCTTATGGATATAATGAGTGGATTTACAAGTAAAAATGAAATAAAATAAAAATTAAAAGAATGGATGACTCAATGGATTTAGCAGAACTTAGACTTTATTTGCATTTAAGTGGTCTGCATGTACATCCATGGGCAAGACGCGTTTCGGGTAGGATATTACCCTTTCTCAATTGCAGATGTATAGTGGGAGGGGCGATTAGTCTGACATAGTACATTAGGGTCATTAGTAAAAAAAAGAACTGCAATATTTAACCATCACTGAACCCAATACACCCCCACAAGAACGCTGAACCCCCCCCGGCCGCCCCATTATTTCAGGCATCAACTCTCACTTCACATCTGTCCGGACACATTGATATTATTCTGCAGCCTATGTCATTTCACTACCCCCCTACACCAGAGATACCGCACTTCATTACTAACCATACTCACCATTCCCTGACAACCTCATTACTTCTTTCTCACCATGGATGTGACATATTTATACACTATTATTGAGTATGAGGTAGGAATTGCCGCAGTGTCACATTTTTTGGAATTAGACACCAACATGTCACAGACGCCACTAAAATGTATCTTGGAAGGCGTCCGAATCATCTTGAATCCCAATTACTTTGTCGCATCTACAAACAGGAATGTGGCACAGCGATGGGCTCGCGATTTGCACCTAGTTTATCTTTTGATGGGTTTTTATGAATAATTATTTGTTCGCATCCGAATGTGTATGGTACAATAGATACATTGATGATATTCTTATTGTATGGGGGGGGACAAGACATATTTGTTACAGACATTAACACCAACACTTTCCAAGCAATATGCTTCTAAATCATGCGGAGTTCTTAGATATGGTGATGTCACACAATAAAGATAATACACTGGAGACACAGACGTTTTTTTAACCTGTCGATAGCAACAGTTATTTTGATTTTAAAAGTGCACATTATGATAAGTGGCTCCTTAATATTCCCTATGACCAGTTTAAAAGAATACAGTGAAATTGTACCAAAAAGGAAACTTATATGTTACAGAGCAAAACCCTGCTGTCAAGATTTAACCTCTTAAGGACGGCGGGCGTATCCATACACCCTCGTTTTAAAGTCCTTAAGGACTGAGGGCGTATGGCTACGCCCAGGGGAATTCCGGTCCCTGCCGCTAGCAGGTCGGGGACCGGACCGGGATGCATGCTGAAATCATTCAGCAGGCATTCTGGCACATCACAGGGGAGGGGGGGTCCTGAAACCAATCCCCCCCCCCCCCCATGTCGGCGATCGCAGGAAATCGCATGTCAAGTCAGACATGCGATTCTCTGCTATTCTGGGCTGATTGGGTCTCTGGTGACCTGATCACCAAGAAAATAGGGATGATCGGAGCTGTCAGTGACAGCCCCGATCATCCTGAGGGATAGAAGCGAGGTTGCAGTGGTGCGAAAGAAAAGAAAGAAAGGGTGAAAGAAAGGTGGCAGTAAAGCGATCTTGACTGCTACCCTTCTAGTGGTTGCCAAAGTGCAACATCTGGAGGATCACAGTTTGGAGACCACTAGTACAGTGGTGCCCAAATGGTAGCCCTCCAGATGTTGCCAAACTACAACTCTCAGCATGCCAAGACTGCCCAGGCATGCTGGGAGTTGTAGTTCTGTAACATCTGTCCCTTCAGATTTTGCAATTTTCATGAAAATTTTGAAAATTGCTGCTACAGTTTGAAGCCCTCAAATTTTTTCAATAACTAAAAATGTGTCCATTTTATGAGGCCAACATATAGTAGACATATTGTTTTTGTGAAGGAAAATATAATTTATTTGGAATATCAAATTTCCTTACAAGCAGAGAGTTTCAAAGTTACAAAAATGCTAAATTTTCAACATTTTCATGAAATTTTGGGATTTTTCACCAAGAAAGGATGCAAGTAATGCCGAAAATTTACCACTAACATAAAGAAGAATATGTCACGAAAAATTATCTCAGAATCAGAATATTCGGTAAAAACATCAGAGTTATTATTGCTTAAAGTGACAGTGGTCAGAATTGCGAAAAAGGGCTCAGTCCTTAAGGGGTTAAGAAGAAGGGCTACCCAAAATCTCTAATTATAAATGCCAGACAAAAAGCAGGTACACATGACCAGCAGACCTGCTTACTGCCAAAAGAGGAATTTATTTTATCACAATCCAAGAATTTTAATGATCATTTTAGAAGTAATTTTATCACAAATTTTAGCTCTGATCACAAAAAAATGAGAGCCCCTTTAAGGTTAGACCCCTATATAAGAGAGGTCATAAAAATCCAAACCACAAACTACCAAATCAAAATCTCTCAAAAATATGTTAGCCCCCAGCAAACTAAACTAACCAAACAAAATCCCAATTCTCACTCTTTCCTATCTGTTCCTTTAGGCTCTTTTAAACATGACCCCCGAGTGCAGACACAACTATAAACGCTAAAAACAAATTGACATCCAGAACCAAAGGAGACCATTTCCAAATGAAATCCCGTCTGAACTGCAGCACCAGCTACATCATGTATCTCAGGAACTAAATCAATCGATATATACTGGCGCACCAATTATATCCATAAGGAATAGTAAATCCTCTAATTATATCCATAAGGAATAGTAAATCCTCATTATATCCATAAGGAATAGTAAATCCTCATTATATCCATAAGGAATAGTAAATCCTCATTATATCCATAAGGAATAGTAAATCCTCTCATTATATCCATAAGGAATAGTAAATCCTCATTATATCCATAAGGAATAGTAAATCCTCTCATTATATCCATAAGGAATAGTAAATCCTCATTATATCCATAAGGAATAGTAAATCCTCTCATTATATCCATAAGGAATAGTAAATCCTCATTATATCCATAAGGAATAGTAAATCCTCATTATATCCATAAGGAATAGTAAATCCTCTCATTATATCCATAAGGAATAGTAAATCCTCATTATATCCATAAGGAATAGTAAATCCTCTAATTATATCCATAAGGAATAGTAAATCCTCATTATATCCATAAGGAATAGTAAATCCTCATTATATCCATAAGGAATAGTAAATCCTCTAATTATATCCATAAGGAATAGTAAATCCACTCATTATATCCATAAGGAATAGTAAATCCTCATTATATCCATAAGGAATAGTAAATCCTCATTATATCCATAAGGAATAGTAAATCCTCATTATATCCATAAGGAATAGTAAATCCTCATTATATCCATAAGGAATAGTAAATCCTCTCATTATATCCATAAGGAATAGTAAATCCTCTCATTATATCCATAAGGAATAGTAAATCCTCTCATTATATCCATAAGGAATAGTAAATCCACTCATTATATCCATAAGGAATAGTAAATCCTCTCATTATATCCATAAGGAATAGTAAATCCACTCATTATATCCATAAGGAATAGTAAATCCTCTCATTATATCCATAAGGAATAGTAAATCCTCTCATTATATCCATAAGGAATAGTAAATCCTCATTATATCCATAAGGAATAGTAAATCCTCTCATTATATCCATAAGGAATAGTAAATCCTCTCATTATATCCATAAGGAATAGTAAATCCTCTCATTATATCCATAAGGAATAGTAAATCCACTCATTATATCCATAAGGAATAGTAAATCCTCTCATTATATCCATAAGGAATAGTAAATCCTCTCATTATATCCATAAGGAATAGTAAATCCTCATTATATCCATAAGGAATAGTAAATCCTCATTATATCCATAAGGAATAGTAAATCCTCTCATTATATCCATAAGGAATAGTAAATCCTCTCATTATATCCATAAGGAATAGTAAATCCTCATTATATCCATAAGGAATAGTAAATCCTCATTATATCCATAAGGAATAGTAAATCCTCTCATTATATCCATAAGGAATAGTAAATCCTCATTATATCCATAAGGAATAGTAAATCCTCTCATTATATCCATAAGAAATAGTAAATCCTCATTATATCCATAAGGAATAGTAAATCCTCTCATTATATCCATAAGGAATAGTAAATCCTCTCATTATATCCATAAGGAATGGTAAATCCACTCATTATATCCATAAGGAATAGTAAATCCTCTCATTATATCCATAAGGAATAGTAAATCCTCATTATATCCATAAGGAATAGTAAATCCTCATTATATCCATAAGGAATAGTAAATCCTCATTATATCCATAAGGAATAGTAAATCCTCTCATTATATCCATAAGGAATAGTAAATCCTCTCATTATATCCATAAGGAATAGTAAATCCTCATTATATCCATAAGGAATAGTAAATCCTCATTATATCCATAAGAAATAGTAAATCCTCTCATTATATCCATAAGGAATAGTAAATCCTCTCATTATATCCATAAGGAATAGTAAATCCTCATTATATCCATAAGGAATAGTAAATCCTCTCATTATATCCATAAGAAATAGTAAATCCTCTCATTATATCCATAAGGAATAGTAAATCCTCTCATTATATCCATAAGGAATAGTAAATCCTCTCATTATATCCATAAGGAATAGTAAATCCTCTCATTATATCCATAAGGAATAGTAAATCCACTCATTATATCCATAAGAAATAGTAAATCCTCATTATATCCATAAGGAATAGTAAATCCTCATTATATCCATAAGGAATAGTAAATCCTCTCATTATATCCATAAGGAATAGTAAATCCTCATTATATCCATAAGGAATAGTAAATCCTCATTATATCCATAAGGAATAGTAAATCCTCATTATATCCATAAGGAATAGTAAATCCTCATTATATCCATAAGGAATAGTAAATCCTCTCATTATATCCATAAGGAATAGTAAATCCTCTCATTATATCCATAAGGAATAGTAAATCCTCATTATATCCATAAGGAATAGTAAATCCTCATTATATCCATAAGGAATAGTAAATCCTCTCATTATATCCATAAGGAATAGTAAATCCTCTCATTATATCCATAAGGAATAGTAAATCCTCTCATTATATCCATAAGGAATAGTAAATCCTCTCATTATATCCATAAGGAATAGTAAATCCTCATTATATCCATAAGGAATAGTAAATCCTCTCATTATATCCATAAGGAATAGTAAATCCTCTCATTATATCCATAAGGAATAGTAAATCCTCATTATATCCATAAGGAATAGTAAATCCTCATTATATCCATAAGGAATAGTAAAACCTATCATTATATCCATAAGGAATAGTAAATCCTCATTATATCCATAAGGAATAGTAAATCCTCTCATTATATCCATAAGGAATAGTAAAACCTATCATTATATCCATAAGGAATAGTAAATCCTCATTATATCCATAAGGAATAGTAAATCCTCTCATTATATCCATAAGGAATAGTAAATCCTCTTATTATATCCATAAGGAATAGTAAATCCTCATTATATCCATAAGGAATAGTAAATCCTCATTATATCCATAAGGAATAGTAAATCCTCATTATATCCATAAGGAATGGTAAATCCTCTCATTATATCCATAAGGAATAGTAAATCCTCATTATATCCATAAGGAATAGTAAATCCTCATTATATCCATAAGGAATGGTAAATCCTCTCATTATATCCATAAGGAATAGTAAATCCTCTCATTATATCCATAAGGAATAGTAAATCCTCATTATATCCATAAGGAATAGTAAATCCTCATTATATCCATAAGGAATAGTAAATCCTCATTATATCCATAAGGAATAGTAAATCCTCTCATTATATCCATAAGGAATAGTAAATCCTCATTATATCCATAAGGAATAGTAAATCCTCTTATTATATCCATAAGGAATAGTAAATCCTCTCATTATATCCATAAGGAATAGTAAATCCTCTCATTATATCCATAAGGAATAGTAAATCCTCTCATTATATCCATAAGGAATAGTAAATCCTCATTATATCCATAAGGAATAGTAAATCCTCTCATTATATCCATAAGGAATAGTAAATCCTCATTATATCCATAAGGAATAGTAAATCCTCTCATTATATCCATAAGGAATAGTAAATCCTCATTATATCCATAAGGAATAGTAAATCCTCTCATTATATCCATAAGGAATAGTAAATCCTCATTATATCCATAAGGAATAGTAAATCCTCATTATATCCATAAGGAATAGTAAATCCTCTCATTATATCCATAAGGAATAGTAAATCCTCTCATTATATCCATAAGGAATAGTAAATCCTCTCATTATATCCATAAGGAATAGTAAATCCTCTCATTATATCCATAAGGAATAGTAAATCCTCATTATATCCATAAGGAATAGTAAATCCTCTCATTATATCCATAAGGAATAGTAAATCCTCTCATTATATCCATAAGGAATAGTAAATCCTCATTATATCCATAAGGAATAGTAAATCCTCATTATATCCATAAGGAATAGTAAAACCTATCATTATATCCATAAGGAATAGTAAATCCTCATTATATCCATAAGGAATAGTAAATCCTCTCATTATATCCATAAGGAATAGTAAATCCTCTTATTATATCCATAAGGAATAGTAAATCCTCATTATATCCATAAGGAATAGTAAATCCTCATTATATCCATAAGGAATAGTAAATCCTCATTATATCCATAAGGAATGGTAAATCCTCTCATTATATCCATAAGGAATAGTAAATCCTCTCATTATATCCATAAGGAATAGTAAATCCTCTCATTATATCCATAAGGAATAGTAAATCCTCATTATATCCATAAGGAATAGTAAATCCTCATTATATCCATAAGGAATAGTAAATCCTCATTATATCCATAAGGAATAGTAAATCCTCTCATTATATCCATAAGGAATAGTAAATCCTCATTATATCCATAAGGAATAGTAAATCCTCTTATTATATCCATAAGGAATAGTAAATCCTCTCATTATATCCATAAGGAATAGTAAATCCTCTCATTATATCCATAAGGAATAGTAAATCCTCTCATTATATCCATAAGGAATAGTAAATCCTCATTATATCCATAAGGAATAGTAAATCCTCTCATTATATCCATAAGGAATAGTAAATCCTCATTATATCCATAAGGAATAGTAAATCCTCTCATTATATCCATAAGGAATAGTAAATCCTCATTATATCCATAAGGAATAGTAAATCCTCTCATTATATCCATAAGGAATAGTAAATCCTCTCATTATATCCATAAGGAATAGTAAATCCACTCATTATATCCATAAGGAATAGTAAATCCTCATTATATCCATAAGGAATAGTAAATCCTCATTATATCCATAAGGAATAGTAAATCCTCATTATATCCATAAGGAATAGTAAATCCTCATTATATCCATAAGGAATAGTAAATCCTCTCATTATATCCATAAGGAATAGTAAATCCTCTCATTATATCCATAAGGAATAGTAAATCCTCTCATTATATCCATAAGGAATAGTAAATCCTCATTATATCCATAAGGAATAGTAAATCCTCATTATATCCATAAGGAATAGTAAATCCTCTCATTATATCCATAAGGAATAGTAAATCCTCTCATTATATCCATAAGGAATAGTAAATCCTCTCATTATATCCATAAGGAATAGTAAATCCTCATTATATCCATAAGGAATAGTAAATCCTCTCATTATATCCATAAGGAATAGTAAATCCTCTCATTATATCCATAAGGAATAGTAAATCCACTCATTATATCCATAAGGAATAGTAAATCCTCTCATTATATCCATAAGGAATAGTAAATCCTCATTATATCCATAAGGAATAGTAAATCCTCATTATATCCATAAGGAATAGTAAATCCTCATTATATCCATAAGGAATAGTAAATCCTCATTATATCCATAAGGAATAGTAAATCCTCATTATATCCATAAGGAATAGTAAATCCTCATTATATCCATAAGGAATAGTAAATCCTCATTATATCCATAAGGAATAGTAAATCCTCATTATATCCATAAGGAATAGTAAATCCTCTCATTATATCCATAAGGAATAGTAAATCCTCATTATATCCATAAGGAATAGTAAATCCTCATTATATCCATAAGGAATAGTAAATCCACTCATTATATCCATAAGGAATAGTAAATCCTCATTATATCCATAAGGAATGGCGCCCTTGGTTGGAGCCTGTTATTTCCTTTCTGTCTATTACGCTACTGGACCTCCAGCCAGAGTCTCTGGTCAAAGCTCCATCGGCCGGCCATTCCTCCACGCCGTTACCGGGGGTTATGTGATCTCGTTACCGGGGGTTATGTGATCTCGTTACCGGGGGTTATGTGATCTCGTTACCGGGGGTTATGTGATCTCGTTACCGGGGGTTATGTGATCTCGTTACCGGGGGTTATGTGATCTCGTTACCGGGGGTTATGTGATCTCGTTACCGGGGGTTATGTGATCTCGTTACCGGGGGTTATGTGATCTCGTTACCGGGGGTTATGTGATCTCGTTACCGGGGGTTATGTGATCTCGTTACCGGGGGTTATGTGATCTCGTTACCGGGGGTTATGTGATCTCGTTACCGGGGGTTATGTGATCTCGTTACCGGGGGTTATGTGATCTCGTTACCGGGGGTTATGTGATCTCGTTACCGGGGGTTATGTGATCTCGTTACCGGGGGTTATGTGATCTCGTTACCGGGGGTTATGTGATCTCGTTACCGGGGGTTATGTGATCTCGTTACCGGGGGTTATGTGATCTCGTTACCGGGGGTTATGTGATCTCGTTACCGGGGGTTATGTGATACCGTTACCGGGGGTTATGTGATCTCGTTACCGGGGGTTATGTGATCTCGTTACCGGGGGTTATGTGATCTCGTTACCGGGGGTTATGTGATCTCGTTACCGGGGGTTATGTGACCGTTACCGGGGGTTATGTGACCGTTACCGGGGGTTATGTGACCGTTACCGGGGGTTATGTGACCGTTACCGGGGGTTATGTGATCGTTACCGGGGGTTATGTGATCGTTACCGGGGGTTATGTGATCGTTACCGGGGGTTATGTGATCGTTACCGGGGGTTATGTGACCGTTACCGGGGGTTATGTGACCGTTACCGGGGGTTATGTGACCTCGTTACCGGGGGTTATGTGACCTCGTTACCGGGGGTTATGTGACCGTTACCGGGGGTTATGTGATCGTTACCGGGGGTTATGTGATCGTTACCGGGGGTTATGTGATCTCGTTACCGGGGGTTATGTGGTCTCGTTACCGGGGGTTATGTGATCTCGTTACCGGGGGTTATGTGATCTCGTTACCGGGGGTTATGTGCTCTCGTTACCGGGGGTTATGTGATCTCGTTACCGGGGGTTATGTGATCTCGTTACCGGGGGTTATGTGATCTCGTTACCGGGGGTTATGTGATCTCGTTACCGGGGGTTATGTGATCTCGTTACCGGGGGTTATGTGATCTCGTTACCGGGGGTTATGTGATCTCGTTACCGGGGGTTATGTGATACCGTTACCGGGGGTTATGTGATCTCGTTACCGGGGGTTATGTGATCTCGTTACCGGGGGTTATGTGATCTCGTTACCGGGGGTTATGTGATCTCGTTACCGGGGGTTATGTGACCGTTACCGGGGGTTATGTGACCGTTACCGGGGGTTATGTGACCGTTACCGGGGGTTATGTGATCGTTACCGGGGGTTATGTGATCGTTACCGGGGGTTATGTGATCGTTACCGGGGGTTATGTGATCGTTACCGGGGGTTATGTGATCGTTACCGGGGGTTATGTGACCGTTACCGGGGGTTATGTGACCGTTACCGGGGGTTATGTGACCTCGTTACCGGGGGTTATGTGACCTCGTTACCGGGGGTTATGTGATCTCGTTACCGGGGGTTATGTGACCGTTACCGGGGGTTATGTGACCGTTACCGGGGGTTATGTGACCGTTATCGGGGGTTATGTGACCGTTACCGGGGGTTATGTGATCTCGTTACCGGGGGTTATGTGATCTCGTTACCGGGGGTTATGTGATCTCGTTATCGGGGGTTATGTGATCTCGTTACCGGGGGTTATGTGATCTCGTTACCGGGGGTTATGTGACCGTTACCGGGGGTTATGTGACCGTTACCGGGGGTTATGTGATCTCGTTACCGGGGGTTATGTGATCTCGTTACCGGGGGTTATGTGATCTCGTTATCGGGGGTTATGTGATCTCGTTACCGGGGGTTATGTGATCTCGTTACCGGGGGTTATGTGATCTCGTTACCGGGGGTTATGTGATCTCGTTACCGGGGGTTATGTGATCTCGTTACCGGGGGTTATGTGATCTCGTTACCGGGGGTTATGTGATCTCGTTACCGGGGGTTATGTGATCTCGTTACCGGGGGGTCATGTGACCGTTACCGGGGGTTATGTGATCTCGTTACCGGGGGTTATGTGATCTCGTTACTGGGGATTATGTGACCGTTATCGGGGGTTATGTGACCGTTATCGGGGGTTATGTGACCGTTACCGGGGGTTCATGTGATCTCGTTACCGGGGGGTCATGTGATCTTGTTACCGGGGGGTCATGTGACCGTTATCGGGGGTTATGTGACCGTTACTGGGGGTTATGTGACCGTTACCTGCGCCCATTAGGTGACAGTCTCCCGGACAGCTGCTCCCCCACCTCCTGTACATTCGCAGGATTATACGAGGCGCTGCAGCTCCTTTTTCTTTTTATATATTGACACCTGAAACGTTTTGCTATCTTCTTATATCCTTCTCCAGTTTTGTGAGCGTCAACTATTTTCAGTTTCAGATTTCTAGACAACTGCTTAGAAGAACCCGTGGTGCTGATTGTTGGGGCAAGGTCAGATGAGTCTGGGCATTTATGAGATGACATCACATGGTCTTCCCAGATGATAGAGAACAATCCATGACACTGGTCTCAGCTGTATAAAGGGGGCAGTACATGCTATAAACTCTGCAGGGGGCACAAACTTCTGCAGACGCCATTTTTTTGTTTTCTGTTATTGTGAAATGTAAATGATGGAAATAAAATGTAACTTTTGGTGACATATTATAAGAATCTCTAATCTGTAATCTGATCCTTTTGGAGATTTTTCCATCTTTCCTCGGCTTCTTTATGCATTAATACAGATTATTCCTGGGGGCCAAAACTTTTCATCCCCTCTGTATAAAGCAGTGAGGACAAGATGGCCGCCTCAGTCCCTGTAGACACTGATGTATGGTGATCAGACAGAGATGTATAAAGCAGTGAGGACAAGATGGCCGCCTCAGTCCCTGTAGACACTGATGTATGGTGGTCAGACAGAGATGTATAAAGCAGTGAGGACAAGATGGCCGCCTCAGTCCCTGTAGACACTGATGTATGGTGATCAGACAGAGATGTATAAAGCAGTGAGGACAAGATGGCCGCCTCAGTCCCTGTAGACACTGATGTATGGTGGTCAGACAGAGATGTATAAAGCAGTGAGGACAAGATGGCCGCCTCAGTCCCTGTAGACACTGATGTATGGTGATCAGACAGATGTATAAAGCAGTGAGGACAAGATGGCCGCCTCAGTCCCTGTAGACACTGATGTATGGTGATCAGACAGAGATGTATAAAGCAGTGAGGACAAGATGGCCGCCTCAGTCCCTGTAGACACTGATGTATGGTGATCAGACAGATGTATAAAGCAGTGAGGACAAGATGGCCGCCTCAGTCCTCATAGACACTGATGTATGGTGATCAGACAGAGATGTATAAGGCAGTGAGGACAAGATGGCCGCCTCAGTCCCTGTAGACACTGATGTATGGTGATCAGACAGATGTATAAAGCAGTGAGGACAAGATGGCCGCCTCAGTCCCTGTAGACACTGATGTATGGTGGTCAGACAGATGTATAAAGCAGTGAGGACAAGATGGCCGCCTCAGTCCCTGTAGACACTGATGTATGGTGATCAGACAGATGTATAAAGCAGTGAGGACAAGATGGCCGCCTCAGTCCCTGTAGACACTGATGTATGGTGGTCAGACAGATGTATAAAGCAGTGAGGACAAGATGGCCGCCTCAGTCCCTGTAGACACTGATGTATGGTGATCAGACAGATGTATAAAGCAGTGAGGACAAGATGGCCGCCTCAGTCCCTGTAGACACTGATGTATGGTGGTCAGACAGAGATGTATAAAGCAGTGAGGACAAGATGGCCGCCTCAGTCCCTGTAGACACTGATGTATGGTGGTCAGACAGAGATGTATAAAGCAGTGAGGACAAGATGGCCGCCTCAGTCCCTGTAGACACTGATGTATGGTAATCAGACAGATGTATAAAGCAGTGAGGACAAGATGGTCGCCTCAGTCCCTGTAGACACTGATGTATGGTGATCAGACAGATGTATAAAGCAGTGAGGACAAGATGGCCGCCTCAGTCCCTGTAGACACTGATGTATGGTGATCAGACAGATGTATAAAGCAGTGAGGACAAGATGGCCGCCTCAGTCCCTGTAGACACTGATGTATGGTGGTCAGACAGAGATGTATAAAGCAGTGAGGACAAGATGGCCGCCTCAGTCCCTGTAGACACTGATGTATGGTGATCAGACAGATGTATAAAGCAGTGAGGACAAGATGGCCGCCTCAGTCCCTGTAGACACTGATGTATGGTGATCAGACAGAGATGTATAAAGCAGTGAGGACAAGATGGCCGCCTCAGTCCCTGTAGACACTGATGTATGGTGGTCAGACAGAGATGTATAAAGCAGTGAGGACAAGATGGCCGCCTCAGTCCCTGTAGACACTGATGTATGGTGGTCAGACAGAGATGTATAAAGCAGTGAGGACAAGATGGCCGCCTCAGTCCCTGTAGACACTGATGTATGGTAATCAGACAGAGATGTATAAAGCAGTGAGGACAAGATGGCCGCCTCAGTCCCTGTAGACACTGATGTATGGTGGTCAGACAGAGATGTATAAAGCAGTGAGGACAAGATGGCCGCCTCAGTCCCTGTAGACACTGATGTATGGTAATCAGACAGATGTATAAAGCAGTGAGGACAAGATGGTCGCCTCAGTCCCTGTAGACACTGATGTATGGTGATCAGACAGATGTATAAAGCAGTGAGGACAAGATGGCCGCCTCAGTCCCTGTAGACACTGATGTATGGTGATCAGACAGATGTATAAAGCAGTGAGGACAAGATGGCCGCCTCAGTCCCTGTAGACACTGATGTATGGTGGTCAGACAGAGATGTATAAAGCAGTGAGGACAAGATGGCCGCCTCAGTCCCTGTAGACACTGATGTATGGTGATCAGACAGATGTATAAAGCAGTGAGGACAAGATGGCCGCCTCAGTCCCTGTAGACACTGATGTATGGTGATCAGACAGAGATGTATAAAGCAGTGAGGACAAGATGGCCGCCTCAGTCCCTGTAGACACTGATGTATGGTGGTCAGACAGAGATGTATAAAGCAGTGAGGACAAGATGGCCGCCTCAGTCCCTGTAGACACTGATGTATGGTGGTCAGACAGAGATGTATAAAGCAGTGAGGACAAGATGGCCGCCTCAGTCCCTGTAGACACTGATGTATGGTGGTCAGACAGAGATGTATAAAGCAGTGAGGACAAGATGGCCGCCTCAGTCCCTGTAGACACTGATGTATGGTGGTCAGACAGAGATGTATAAAGCAGTGAGGACAAGATGGCCGCCTCAGTCCCTGTAGACACTGATGTATGGTGATCAGACAGATGTATAAAGCAGTGAGGACAAGATGGCCGCCTCAGTCCCTGTAGACACTGATGTATGGTGATCAGACAGAGATGTATAAAGCAGTGAGGACAAGATGGCCGCCTCAGTCCCTGTAGACACTGATGTATGGTGATCAGACAGATGTATAAAGCAGTGAGGACAAGATGGCCGCCTCAGTCCTCATAGACACTGATGTATGGTGATCAGACAGAGATGTATAAGGCAGTGAGGACAAGATGGCCGCCTCAGTCCCTGTAGACACTGATGTATGGTGATCAGACAGATGTATAAAGCAGTGAGGACAAGATGGCCGCCTCAGTCCCTGTAGACACTGATGTATGGTGGTCAGACAGATGTATAAAGCAGTGAGGACAAGATGGCCGCCTCAGTCCCTGTAGACACTGATGTATGGTGATCAGACAGATGTATAAAGCAGTGAGGACAAGATGGCCGCCTCAGTCCCTGTAGACACTGATGTATGGTGGTCAGACAGAGATGTATAAAGCAGTGAGGACAAGATGGCCGCCTCAGTCCCTGTAGACACTGATGTATGGTGGTCAGACAGAGATGTATAAAGCAGTGAGGACAAGATGGCCGCCTCAGTCCCTGTAGACACTGATGTATGGTAATCAGACAGATGTATAAAGCAGTGAGGACAAGATGGTCGCCTCAGTCCCTGTAGACACTGATGTATGGTGATCAGACAGATGTATAAAGCAGTGAGGACAAGATGGCCGCCTCAGTCCCTGTAGACACTGATGTATGGTGATCAGACAGATGTATAAAGCAGTGAGGACAAGATGGCCGCCTCAGTCCCTGTAGACACTGATGTATGGTGGTCAGACAGAGATGTATAAAGCAGTGAGGACAAGATGGCCGCCTCAGTCCCTGTAGACACTGATGTATGGTGATCAGACAGATGTATAAAGCAGTGAGGACAAGATGGCCGCCTCAGTCCCTGTAGACACTGATGTATGGTGATCAGACAGAGATGTATAAAGCAGTGAGGACAAGATGGCCGCCTCAGTCCCTGTAGACACTGATGTATGGTGATCAGACAGATGTATAAAGCAGTGAGGACAAGATGGCCGCCTCAGTCCTCATAGACACTGATGTATGGTGATCAGACAGAGATGTATAAGGCAGTGAGGACAAGATGGCCGCCTCAGTCCCTGTAGACACTGATGTATGGTGATCAGACAGATGTATAAAGCAGTGAGGACAAGATGGCCGCCTCAGTCCCTGTAGACACTGATGTATGGTGGTCAGACAGATGTATAAAGCAGTGAGGACAAGATGGCCGCCTCAGTCCCTGTAGACACTGATGTATGGTGATCAGACAGAGATGTATAAAGCAGTGAGGACAAGATGGCCGCCTCAGTCCTCATAGACACTGATGTATGGTGATCAGACAGAGATGTATAAAGCAGTGAGGACAAGATGGCCGCCTCAGTCCACAGTAGACACTGATGTATGGTGATCAGACAGAGATGTATAAAGCAGTGAGGACAAGATGGCCGCCTCAGTCCTCATAGACACTGATGTATGGTGATCAGACAGAGATGTATAAAGCAGTGAGGACAAGATGGCCGCCTCAGTCCCTGTAGACACTGATGTATGGTGATCAGACAGAGATGTATAAAGCAGTGAGGACAAGATGGCCGCCTCAGTCCCTGTAGACACTGATGTATGGTGATCAGACAGAGATGTATAAAGCAGTGAGGACAAGATGGCCGCCTCAGTCCACATAGACACTGATGTATGGTGATCAGACAGAGATGTATAAAGCAGTGAGGACAAGATGGCCGCCTCAGTCCCTGTAGACACTGATGTATGGTGATCAGACAGAGATGTATAAAGCAGTGAGGACAAGATGGCCGCCTCAGTCCCTGTAGACACTGATGTATGGTGATCAGACAGAGATGTATAAAGCAGTGAGGACAAGATGGCCGCCTCAGTCCCTGTAGACACTGATGTATGGTGGTCAGACAGATGTATAAAGCAGTGAGGACAAGATGGCCGCCTCAGTCCACAGTAGACACTGATGTATGGTGATCAGACAGAGATGTATAAAGCAGTGAGGACAAGATGGCCGCCTCAGTCCCTGTAGACACTGATGTATGGTGATCAGACAGATGTATAAAGCAGTGAGGACAAGATGGCCGCCTCAGTCCCTGTAGACACTGATGTATGGTGATCAGACAGAGATGTATAAAGCAGTGAGGACAAGATGGCCGCCTCAGTCCCTGTAGACACTGATGTATGGTGATCAGACAGAGATGTATAAAGCAGTGAGGACAAGATGGCCGCCTCAGTCCCTGTAGACACTGATGTATAGGTGGTCAGACAGATGTATAAAGCAGTGAGGACAAGATGGCCGCCTCAGTCCCTGTAGACACTGATGTATGGTGATCAGACAGAGATGTATAAAGCAGTGAGGACAAGATGGCCGCCTCAGTCCCTGTAGACACTGATGTATGGTGATCAGACAGAGATGTATAAAGCAGTGAGGACAAGATGGCCGCCTCAGTCCCTGTAGACACTGATGTATGGTGATCAGACAGAGATGTATAAAGCAGTGAGGACAAGATGGCCGCCTCAGTCCCTGTAGACACTGATGTATAGGTGGTCAGACAGATGTATAAAGCAGTGAGGACAAGATGGCCGCCTCAGTCCCTGTAGACACTGATGTATGGTGATCAGACAAGATGTATAAAGCAGTGAGGACAAGATGGCCGCCTCAGTCCCTGTAGACACTGATGTATGGTGATCAGACAGATGTATAAAGCAGTGAGGACAAGATGGCCGCCTCAGTCCCTGTAGACACTGATGTATGGTGGATCAGACAGATGTATAAAGCAGTGAGGACAAGATGGCCGCCTCAGTCCCTGTAGACACTGATGTATGGTGATCAGACAGATGTATAAAGCAGTGAGGACAAGATGGCCGCCTCAGTCCCTGTAGACACTGATGTATGGTGATCAGACAGAGATGTATAAAGCAGTGAGGACAAGATGGCCGCCTCAGTCCCTGTAGACACTGATGTATGGTGATCAGACAGAGATGTATAAAGCAGTGAGGACAAGATGGCCGCCTCAGTCCCTGTAGACACTGATGTATGGTGATCAGACAGATGTATAAAGCAGTGAGGACAAGATGGCCGCCTCAGTCCCTGTAGACACTGATGTATGGTGATCAGACAGAGATGTATAAAGCAGTGAGGACAAGATGGCCGCCTCAGTCCCTGTAGACACTGATGTATGGTGATCAGACAGAGATGTATAAAGCAGTGAGGACAAGATGGCCGCCTCAGTCCCTGTAGACACTGATGTATGGTGATCAGACAGAGATGTATAAAGCAGTGAGGACAAGATGGCCGCCTCAGTCCCTGTAGACACTGATGTATGGTGATCAGACAGATGTATAAAGCAGTGAGGACAAGATGGCCGCCTCAGTCCCTGTAGACACTGATGTATGGTGATCAGACAGAGATGTATAAAGCAGTGAGGACAAGATGGCCGCCTCAGTCCCTGTAGACACTGATGTATGGTGGTCAGACAGAGATGTATAAAGCAGTGAGGACAAGATGGCCGCCTCAGTCCCTGTAGACACTGATGTATGGTGGTCAGACAGATGTATAAAGCAGTGAGGACAAGATGGCCGCCTCAGTCCCTGTAGACACTGATGTATGGTGGTCAGACAGAGATGTATAAAGCAGTGAGGACAAGATGGCCGCCTCAGTCCCTGTAGACA
>NW_026607907.1:0-103807 GCF_029499605.1 Hyla sarda | reverse complement strand
GCCGATTTCGAAGCTTGCTTCCGTCGCCCTATGCATTGACCCGATATGGCAGTATCTTCGGGTACAGTGCACCACCCCCTTACAGGGTTAAAAAGAAAGATTCCTACTTTCATTGCTACCTGCTTGCTGGCTAGCCAGCTTTCCAGCCCTGTGGGCCTTGCTGCTGCTGCAGCCAAAAAACAAAAGGTGGTGCTGCTGCTGCTTCTGCTGCTTCTGCTGCTTCTGCTTCTGCTTGTGTCTGGCCGCTGTTGGAGCGTCCAGGCACAGGACTTCTGCTGCTGCTGACTAAATGGCCTCCTTAATTGGATCATTTGAGTAGCCAGCACACCTGTGCAGGTAGGGCATGACATGATAGGCAGCTGCCTTGATAGCGGGTGGGTGCTGAATGTTCCTAATTGACAAAATAAGATTAATGCTTATAAAGAAATATAAAATCTCATCCCTTCCCCAATATCGCGCCACACCCCTACCCCTTAATTCCCTGGTTGAACTTGATGGACATATGTCTTTTTTCGACCGTACTAACTATGTAACTATGTAACATAACATGGGGGGGGGGGGTCTCCTGGCTGTTCACACAGGTGTGTCATTGCTGTACATTGACCATGCATTGCTTCTGTGGTATTGCAAAGGCAAAGACAAATGCTTCCAGCCATCCATTGCACTAATGGATTGGTCATCAGCTGGCTGTCTATGTCCCGCATCAATATAGACCAAAGTACAGAGGGTTAGGCTATGCTATTGTGCACCTACCTGATGCATCAGAAGGTGCGAGGCCCTTGCTAAATTCTGTGCACAGACTTTGAGATCTATACTTTAGACTGTATCTAAACCTGCTCCAACATGGACTGACATTCTGGCCTACTTTCAGCCGATGCGACTTGTCTGTCGCTGAACAGTCGCTTTTTATGTATTCAGCACCTATGTATAATGTTGTAAAAATGCTCTAGAAGCTAAAGTCGCAGAAATGTCACACATATTTGGCCTGCAACTTTCTGTGCGACAAATTCAGACAGGAAAAATCAGTATAAATCCTTAGAAAATTATCCCCCAGTGTCTCCATCTGCTGGCGGTATTGAATAAGCATTGCTGCACTGATGGGGTATGCATTAGACGAAAAAAAAGAAGAAAAAGAAGAATAATACGCCCAGAAAAGAGGCGAAAAGGAGAAAAACGTAAAAAAAACGTGAAAAAAAAGTAAGAGGAAGAGAAGGGGAAAAAAAGGTGGAAATGGGTTTAAAAGTGATTTCGGCGGAGAAATATATATATATATATATATATATATATATATATATATATATACGCGCACACACACACATATATATAAACGTATTCTCCGTTGAGATATTGCAGCCGCTGCTGTGTCCAGGCCCAGGAGCCTTAGCACTGTGCTGTGATGTCACTCAATACCACTGACATCACTAGGTGTAAACAACATCTCTCCTTTGCTGTGTATGTGACTATGGAGCTGTTTGGTGATGTCGTCTATTATGGCCTTCATAGAAGCAACAGGAGATTGTTGCATCCATCTAGAACCCTCAGAACTACAGTGCTATGATGTCACTCACTTCCACAGGCCTTGCAGAGTGTAAACAACAACAACCCAGCTTTGTTGTGTATGTAACCATAGGGATTTGTGATGTCACCTAGAACCTTCACAGCAGCGACAGCTTTATGAGGAGCATCAGCACTGCTCTGCCTGAGCAGAACCATCACCGCCATAGGTTGTCAAATAACCCGGGTTTAACCCACACAGGTAAGTCCAATGGGGTGCAGGCATGTCCTCTATGCTTACAGCTTCCCGTGGGTGTTGGTTTGATACCGTTTGGGGACAGCCAAGGAGGCATCTGCAGGCAACAAAGGTAGGTGTGTGCTTGTGTGTGTGTTTCCTATGCAGATCCTAAGCCCAGTGTCACATGCAAGTAGGAGGAGTAAGAAGGGTTCCTGGCAAATCCGGGTTATGGATTGCATTTAAAAAGGCCCCGTGGGAGTGCAATGGGCCCCTGTCTTGCTGCTTAGCAATAATGGTATGGGTTTAGGTTCTGCTGTGTGTACTGGTGGTTGACTGCCCCCCAGCCCAGAGTGTGCATGGAAAATTGTCTGGCAGCCTCCCTGACAGCAAGCAGTGATAGTGCCCATGAAGGGCACCTTGTTGGGCCCGCCCCTTTCACGGTTATCGCTTCTCGGCCTTTTGGCTAAGATCAAGTGTAGTATCTGTTCTTATCAGTTTAATATCTGATACGTCCCCTATCTGGGGACCATATATTAAATGGATTTTTGAGAACGGGGGCTGATTTCGAAGCTTGCTTCCGTCGCCCTATGCATTGACCCGATATGGCAGTATCTTCGGGTACAGTGCACCACCCCCTTACAGGGTTAAAAAGAAAGATTCCTACTTTCATTGCTACCTGCTTGCTGGCTAGCCAGCTAGCCAGCCCTGTGGGCCTTGCTGCTGCTGCAGCCAAAAAACAAAAGGTGGTGCTGCTGCTGCTTCTGCTGCTTCTGCTTCTGCTTGTGTCTGGCCGCTGTTGGAGCGTCCAGGCACAGGACTGCTGCTGCTGCTGACTAAATGGCCTCCTTAATTGGATCATTTGAGTAGCCAGCACACCTGTGCAGGTAGGGCATGACATGATAGGCAGCTGCCTTGATAGCGGGTGGGTGCTGAATGTTCCTAATTGACAAAATAAGATTAATGCTTATGAAGAAATATAAAATCTCATCCCTTCCCCAATATCGCGCCACACCCCTACCCCTTAATTCCCTGGTTGAACTTGATGGACATATGTCTTTTTTCGACCGTACTAACTATGTAACTATGTAACATAACATGGGGGGGGGGGGGGGGGTCTCCTGGCTGTTCACACAGGTGTGTCATTGCTGTACATTGACCATGCATTGCTTCTGTGGTATTGCAAAGGCAAAGACAAATGCTTCCAGCCATCCATTGCACTAATGGATTGGTCATCAGCTGGCTGTCTATGTCCCGCATCAATATAGACCAAAGTACAGAGGGTTAGGCTATGCTATTGTGCACCTACCTGATGCATCAGAAGGTGCGAGGCCCTTGCTAAATTCTGTGCACAGACTTTGAGATCTATACTTTAGACTGTATCTAAACCTGCTCCAACATGGACTGACATTCTGGCCTACTTTCAGCCGATGCGACTTGTCTGTCGCTGAACAGTCGCTTTTTATGTATTCAGCACCTATGTATAATGTTGTAAAAATGCTCTAGAAGCTAAAGTCGCAGAAATGTCACACATATTTGGCCTGCAACTTTCTGTGCGACAAATTCAGACAGGAAAAATCAGTATAAATCCTTAGAAAATTATCCCCCAGTGTCTCCATCTGCTGGCGGTATTGAATAAGCATTGCTGCACTGATGGGGTATGCATTAGACGAAAAAAAAGAAGAAAAAGAAGAATAATACGCCCAGAAAAGAGGCGAAAAGGAGAAAAACGTAAAAAAACGTGAAAAAAAAGTAAGAGGAAGAGAAGGGAAAAAAAGGTGGAAATGGGTTTAAAAGTGATTTCGGCGGAGAAATATATATATATATATATATATATATATATATATATATATATATATACGCGCACACACACACATATATATAAACGTATTCTCCGTTGAGATATTGCAGCCGCTGCTGTGTCCAGGCCCAGGAGCCTTAGCACTGTGCTGTGATGTCACTCAATACCACTGACATCACTAGGTGTAAACAACATCTCTCCTTTGCTGTGTATGTGACTATGGAGCTGTTTGGTGATGTCGTCTATTATGGCCTTCATAGAAGCAACAGGAGATTGTTGCATCCATCTAGAACCCTCAGAACTACAGTGCTATGATGTCACTCACTTCCACAGGCCTTGCAGAGTGTAAACAACAACAACCCAGCTTTGTTGTGTATGTAACCATAGGGATTTGTGATGTCACCTAGAACCTTCACAGCAGCGACAGCTTTATGAGGAGCATCAGCACTGCTCTGCCTGAGCAGAACCATCACCGCCATAGGTTGTCAAATAACCCGGGTTTAACCCACACAGGTAAGTCCAATGGGGTGCAGGCATGTCCTCTATGCTTACAGCTTCCCGTGGGTGTTGGTTTGATACCGTTTGGGGACAGCCAAGGAGGCATCTGCAGGCAACAAAGGTAGGTGTGTGCTTGTGTGTGTGTTTCCTATGCAGATCCTAAGCCCAGTGTCACATGCAAGTAGGAGGAGTAAGAAGGGTTCCTGGCAAATCCGGGTTATGGATTGCATTTAAAAAGGCCCCGTGGGAGTGCAATGGGCCCCTGTCTTGCTGCTTAGCAATAATGGTATGGGTTTAGGTTCTGCTGTGTGTACTGGTGGTTGACTGCCCCCCAGCCCAGAGTGTGCATGGAAAATTGTCTGGCAGCCTCCCTGACAGCAAGCAGTGATAGTGCCCATGAAGGGCACCTTGTTGGGCCCGCCCCTTTCACGGTTATCGCTTCTCGGCCTTTTGGCTAAGATCAAGTGTAGTATCTGTTCTTATCAGTTTAATATCTGATACGTCCCCTATCTGGGGACCATATATTAAATGGATTTTTGAGAACGGGGGCTGATTTCGAAGCTTGCTTCCGTCGCCCTATGCATTGACCCGATATGGCAGTATCTTCGGGTACAGTGCACCACCCCCTTACAGGGTTAAAAAGAAAGATTCCTACTTTCATTGCTACCTGCTTGCTGGCTAGCCAGCTAGCCAGCCCTGTGGGCCTTGCTGCTGCTGCAGCCAAAAAACAAAAGGTGGTGCTGCTGCTGCTTCTGCTGCTTCTGCTTCTGCTTGTGTCTGGCCGCTGTTGGAGCGTCCAGGCACAGGACTGCTGCTGCTGCTGACTAAATGGCCTCCTTAATTGGATCATTTGAGTAGCCAGCACACCTGTGCAGGTAGGGCATGACATGATAGGCAGCTGCCTTGATAGCGGGTGGGTGCTGAATGTTCCTAATTGACAAAATAAGATTAATGCTTATGAAGAAATATAAAATCTCATCCCTTCCCCAATATCGCGCCACACCCCTACCCCTTAATTCCCTGGTTGAACTTGATGGACATATGTCTTTTTTCGACCGTACTAACTATGTAACTATGTAACATAACATGGGGGGGGGGGGGTCTCCTGGCTGTTCACACAGGTGTGTCATTGCTGTACATTGACCATGCATTGCTTCTGTGGTATTGCAAAGGCAAAGACAAATGCTTCCAGCCATCCATTGCACTAATGGATTGGTCATCAGCTGGCTGTCTATGTCCCGCATCAATATAGACCAAAGTACAGAGGGTTAGGCTATGCTATTGTGCACCTACCTGATGCATCAGAAGGTGCGAGGCCCTTGCTAAATTCTGTGCACAGACTTTGAGATCTATACTTTAGACTGTATCTAAACCTGCTCCAACATGGACTGACATTCTGGCCTACTTTCAGCCGATGCGACTTGTCTGTCGCTGAACAGTCGCTTTTTATGTATTCAGCACCTATGTATAATGTTGTAAAAATGCTCTAGAAGCTAAAGTCGCAGAAATGTCACACATATTTGGCCTGCAACTTTCTGTGCGACAAATTCAGACAGGAAAAATCAGTATAAATCCTTAGAAAATTATCCCCCAGTGTCTCCATCTGCTGGCGGTATTGAATAAGCATTGCTGCACTGATGGGGTATGCATTAGACGAAAAAAAAGAAGAAAAAGAAGAATAATACGCCCAGAAAAGAGGCGAAAGGGAGAAAAACGTAAAAAAACGTGAAAAAAAAGTAAGAGGAAGAGAAGGGAAAAAAAGGTGGAAATGGGTTTAAAAGTGATTTCGGCGGAGAAATATATATATATATATATATATATATATATATATATATATATATATACGCGCACACACACACATATATATAAACGTATTCTCCGTTGAGATATTGCAGCCGCTGCTGTGTCCAGGCCCAGGAGCCTTAGCACTGTGCTGTGATGTCACTCAATACCACTGACATCACTAGGTGTAAACAACATCTCTCCTTTGCTGTGTATGTGACTATGGAGCTGTTTGGTGATGTCGTCTATTATGGCCTTCATAGAAGCAACAGGAGATTGTTGCATCCATCTAGAACCCTCAGAACTACAGTGCTATGATGTCACTCACTTCCACAGGCCTTGCAGAGTGTAAACAACAACAACCCAGCTTTGTTGTGTATGTAACCATAGGGATTTGTGATGTCACCTAGAACCTTCACAGCAGCGACAGCTTTATGAGGAGCATCAGCACTGCTCTGCCTGAGCAGAACCATCACCGCCATAGGTTGTCAAATAACCCGGGTTTAACCCGCACAGGTAAGTCCAATGGGGTGCAGGCATGTCCTCTATGCTTACAGCTTCCCGTGGGTGTTGGTTTGATACCGTTTGGGGACAGCCAAGGAGGCATCTGCAGGCAACAAAGGTAGGTGTGTGCTTGTGTGTGTGTTTCCTATGCAGATCCTAAGCCCAGTGTCACATGCAAGTAGGAGGAGTAAGAAGGGTTCCTGGCAAATCCGGGTTATGGATTGCATTTAAAAAGGCCCCGTGGGAGTGCAATGGGCCCCTGTCTTGCTGCTTAGCAATAATGGTATGGGTTTAGGTTCTGCTGTGTGTACTGGTGGTTGACTGCCCCCCAGCCCAGAGTGTGCATGGAAAATTGTCTGGCAGCCTCCCTGACAGCAAGCAGTGATAGTGCCCATGAAGGGCACCTTGTTGGGCCCGCCCCTTTCACGGTTATCGCTTCTCGGCCTTTTGGCTAAGATCAAGTGTAGTATCTGTTCTTAGTTTAATATCTGATACGTCCCCTATCTGGGGACCATATATTAAATGGATTTTTGAGAACGGGGGCCGATTTCGAAGCTTGCTTCCGTCGCCCTATGCATTGACCCGATATGGCAGTATCTTCGGGTACAGTGCACCACCCCCTTACAGGGTTAAAAAGAAAGATTCCTACTTTCATTGCTACCTGCTTGCTGGCTAGCCAGCTAGCCAGCCCTGTGGGCCTTGCTGCTGCTGCAGCCAAAAAACAAAAGGTGGTGCTGCTGCTGCTTCTGCTGCTTCTGCTTCTGCTTGTGTCTGGCCGCTGTTGGAGCGTCCAGGCACAGGACTTCTGCTGCTGCTGACTAAATGGCCTCCTTAATTGGATCATTTGAGTAGCCAGCACACCTGTGCAGGTAGGGCATGACATGATAGGCAGCTGCCTTGATAGCGGGTGGGTGCTGAATGTTCCTAATTGACAAAATAAGATTAATGCTTATGAAGAAATATAAAATCTCATCCCTTCCCCAATATCGCGCCACACCCCTACCCCTTAATTCCCTGGTTGAACTTGATGGACATATGTCTTTTTTCGACCGTACTAACTATGTAACTATGTAACATAACATGGGGGGGGGGGGGGTCTCCTGGCTGTTCACACAGGTGTGTCATTGCTGTACATTGACCATGCATTGCTTCTGTGGTATTGCAAAGGCAAAGACAAATGCTTCCAGCCATCCATTGCACTAATGGATTGGTCATCAGCTGGCTGTCTATGTCCCGCATCAATATAGACCAAAGTACAGAGGGTTAGGCTATGCTATTGTGCACCTACCTGATGCATCAGAAGGTGCGAGGCCCTTGCTAAATTCTGTGCACAGACTTTGAGATCTATACTTTAGGCTGTATCTAAACCTGCTCCAACATGGACTGACATTCTGGCCTACTTTCAGCCAATTGCGACTTGTCTGTCGCTGAACAGTCGCTTTTTATGTATTCAGCACCTATGTATAATGTTGTAAAAATGCTCTAGAAGCTAAAGTCGCAGAAATGTCACACATATTTGGCCTGCAACTTTCTGTGCGACAAATTCAGACAGGAAAAATCAGTATAAATCCTTAGAAAATTATCCCCCATGGTCTCCATCTGCTGGCGGTATTGAATAAGCATTGCTGCACTGATGGGGTATGCATTAGACGAAAAAAAAGAAGAAAAAGAAGAATAATACGCCCAGAAAAGAGGCGAAAAGGAGAAAAACGTAAAAAAACGTGAAAAAAAAGTAAGAGGAAGAGAAGGGAAAAAAAGGTGGAAATGGGTTTAAAAGTGATTTCGGCGGAGAAATATATATATATATATATATATATATATATATATATATATATATATATATATATACGCGCACACACACACATATATATAAACGTATTCTCCGTTGAGATATTGCAGCCGCTGCTGTGTCCAGGCCCAGGAGCCTTAGCACTGTGCTGTGATGTCACTCAATACCACTGACATCACTAGGTGTAAACAACATCTCTCCTTTGCTGTGTATGTGACTATGGAGCTGTTTGGTGATGTCGTCTATTATGGCCTTCATAGAAGCAACAGGAGATTGTTGCATCCATCTAGAACCCTCAGAACTACAGTGCTATGATGTCACTCACTTCCACAGGCCTTGCAGAGTGTAAACAACAACAACCCAGCTTTGTTGTGTATGTAACCATAGGGATTTGTGATGTCACCTAGAACCTTCACAGCAGCGACAGCTTTATGAGGAGCATCAGCACTGCTCTGCCTGAGCAGAACCATCACCGCCATAGGTTGTCAAATAACCCGGGTTTAACCCACACAGGTAAGTCCAATGGGGTGCAGGCATGTCCTCTATGCTTACAGCTTCCCGTGGGTGTTGGTTTGATACCGTTTGGGGACAGCCAAGGAGGCATCTGCAGGCAACAAAGGTAGGTGTGTGCTTGTGTGTGTGTTTCCTATGCAGATCCTAAGCCCAGTGTCACATGCAAGTAGGAGGAGTAAGAAGGGTTCCTGGCAAATCCGGGTTATGGATTGCATTTAAAAAGGCCCCGTGGGAGTGCAATGGGCCCCTGTCTTGCTGCTTAGCAATAATGGTATGGGTTTAGGTTCTGCTGTGTGTACTGGTGGTTGACTGCCCCCCAGCCCAGAGTGTGCATGGAAAATTGTCTGGCAGCCTCCCTGACAGCAAGCAGTGATAGTGCCCATGAAGGGCACCTTGTTGGGCCCGCCCCTTTCACGGTTATCGCTTCTCGGCCTTTTGGCTAAGATCAAGTGTAGTATCTGTTCTTATCAGTTTAATATCTGATACGTCCCCTATCTGGGGACCATATATTAAATGGATTTTTGAGAACGGGGGCCGATTTCGAAGCTTGCTTCCGTCGCCCTATGCATTGACCCGATATGGCAGTATCTTCGGGTACAGTGCACCACCCCCTTACAGGGTTAAAAAGAAAGATTCCTACTTTCATTGCTACCTGCTTGCTGGCTAGCCAGCTAGCCAGCCCTGTGGGCCTTGCTGCTGCTGCAGCCAAAAAACAAAAGGTGGTGCTGCTGCTGCTTCTGCTGCTTCTGCTTCTGCTTGTGTCTGGCCGCTGTTGGAGCGTCCAGGCACAGGACTTCTGCTGCTGCTGACTAAATGGCCTCCTTAATTGGATCATTTGAGTAGCCAGCACACCTGTGCAGGTAGGGCATGACATGATAGGCAGCTGCCTTGATAGCGGGTGGGTGCTGAATGTTCCTAATTGACAAAATAAGATTAATGCTTATGAAGAAATATAAAATCTCATCCCTTCCCCAATATCGCGCCACACCCCTACCCCTTAATTCCCTGGTTGAACTTGATGGACATATGTCTTTTTTCGACCGTACTAACTATGTAACTATGTAACATAACATGGGGGGGGGGGTGGGGGGTCTCCTGGCTGTTCACACAGGTGTGTCATTGCTGTACATTGACCATGCATTGCTTCTGTGGTATTGCAAAGGCAAAGACAAATGCTTCCAGCCATCCATTGCACTAATGGATTGGTCATCAGCTGGCTGTCTATGTCCCGCATCAATATAGACCAAAGTACAGAGGGTTAGGCTATGCTATTGTGCACCTACCTGATGCATCAGAAGGTGCGAGGCCCTTGCTAAATTCTGTGCACAGACTTTGAGATCTATACTTTAGACTGTATCTAAACCTGCTCCAACATGGACTGACATTCTGGCCTACTTTCAGCCGATGCGACTTGTCTGTCGCTGAACAGTCGCTTTTTATGTATTCAGCACCTATGTATAATGTTGTAAAAATGCTCTAGAAGCTAAAGTCGCAGAAATGTCACACATATTTGGCCTGCAACTTTCTGTGCGACAAATTCAGACAGGAAAAATCAGTATAAATCCTTAGAAAATTATCCCCCAGTGTCTCCATCTGCTGGCGGTATTGAATAAGCATTGCTGCACTGATGGGGTATGCATTAGACGAAAAAAAAGAAGAAAAAGAAGAATAATACGCCCAGAAAAGAGGCGAAAAGGAGAAAAACGTAAAAAAACGTGAAAAAAAAGTAAGAGGAAGAGAAGGGAAAAAAAGGTGGAAATGGGTTTAAAAGTGATTTCGGCGGAGAAATATATATATATATATATATATATATATATATACGCGCACACACACACATATATATAAACGTATTCTCCGTTGAGATATTGCAGCCGCTGCTGTGTCCAGGCCCAGGAGCCTTAGCACTGTGCTGTGATGTCACTCAATACCACTGACATCACTAGGTGTAAACAACATCTCTCCTTTGCTGTGTATGTGACTATGGAGCTGTTTGGTGATGTCGTCTATTATGGCCTTCATAGAAGCAACAGGAGATTGTTGCATCCATCTAGAACCCTCAGAACTACAGTGCTATGATGTCACTCACTTCCACAGGCCTTGCAGAGTGTAAACAACAACAACCCAGCTTTGTTGTGTATGTAACCATAGGGATTTGTGATGTCACCTAGAACCTTCACAGCAGCGACAGCTTTATGAGGAGCATCAGCACTGCTCTGCCTGAGCAGAACCATCACCGCCATAGGTTGTCAAATAACCCGGGTTTAACCCACACAGGTAAGTCCAATGGGGTGCAGGCATGTCCTCTATGCTTACAGCTTCCCGTGGGTGTTGGTTTGATACCGTTTGGGGACAGCCAAGGAGGCATCTGCAGGCAACAAAGGTAGGTGTGTGCTTGTGTGTGTGTTTCCTATGCAGATCCTAAGCCCAGTGTCACATGCAAGTAGGAGGAGTAAGAAGGGTTCCTGGCAAATCCGGGTTATGGATTGCATTTAAAAAGGCCCCGTGGGAGTGCAATGGGCCCCTGTCTTGCTGCTTAGCAATAATGGTATGGGTTTAGGTTCTGCTGTGTGTACTGGTGGTTGACTGCCCCCCAGCCCAGAGTGTGCATGGAAAAATTGTCTGGCAGCCTCCCTGACAGCAAGCAGTGATAGTGCCCATGAAGGGCACCTTGTTGGGCCCGCCCCTTTCACGGTTATCGCTTCTCGGCCTTTTGGCTAAGATCAAGTGTAGTATCTGTTCTTATCAGTTTAATATCTGATACGTCCCCTATCTGGGGACCATATATTAAATGGATTTTTGAGAACGGGGGCCGATTTCGAAGCTTGCTTCCGTCGCCCTATGCATTGACCCGATATGGCAGTATCTTCGGGTACAGTGCACCACCCCCTTACAGGGTTAAAAAGAAAGATTCCTACTTTCATTGCTACCTGCTTGCTGGCTAGCCAGCTAGCCAGCCCTGTGGGCCTTGCTGCTGCTGCAGCCAAAAAACAAAAGGTGGTGCTGCTGCTGCTTCTGCTGCTTCTGCTTCTGCTTGTGTCTGGCCGCTGTTGGAGCGTCCAGGCACAGGACTTCTGCTGCTGCTGACTAAATGGCCTCCTTAATTGGATCATTTGAGTAGCCAGCACACCTGTGCAGGTAGGGCATGACATGATAGGCAGCTGCCTTGATAGCGGGTGGGTGCTGAATGTTCCTAATTGACAAAATAAGATTAATGCTTATGAAGAAATATAAAATCTCATCCCTTCCCCAATATCGCGCCACACCCCTACCCCTTAATTCCCTGGTTGAACTTGATGGACATATGTCTTTTTTCGACCGTACTAACTATGTAACTATGTAACATAACATGGGGGGGGGGGGTCTCCTGGCTGTTCACACAGGTGTGTCATTGCTGTACATTGACCATGCATTGCTTCTGTGGTATTGCAAAGGCAAAGACAAATGCTTCCAGCCATCCATTGCACTAATGGATTGGTCATCAGCTGGCTGTCTATGTCCCGCATCAATATAGACCAAAGTACAGAGGGTTAGGCTATGCTATTGTGCACCTACCTGATGCATCAGAAGGTGCGAGGCCCTTGCTAAATTCTGTGCACAGACTTTGAGATCTATACTTTAGACTGTATCTAAACCTGCTCCAACATGGACTGACATTCTGGCCTACTTTCAGCCGATGCGACTTGTCTGTCGCTGAACAGTCGCTTTTTATGTATTCAGCACCTATGTATAATGTTGTAAAAATGCTCTAGAAGCTAAAGTCGCAGAAATGTCACACATATTTGGCCTGCAACTTTCTGTGCGACAAATTCAGACAGGAAAAATCTGTATAAATCCTTAGAAAATTATCCCCCAGTGTCTCCATCTGCTGGCGGTATTGAATAAGCATTGCTGCACTGATGGGGTATGCATTAGACGAAAAAAAAGAAGAAAAAGAAGAATAATACGCCCAGAAAAGAGGCGAAAAGGAGAAAAACTTAAAAAAACGTGAAAAAAAAGTAAGAGGAAGAGAAGGGAAAAAAAGGTGGAAATGGGTTTAAAAGTGATTTCGGCGGAGAAATATATATATATATATATATATATATATATATATATATATATATATATATATACGCGCACACACACACATATATATAAACGTATTCTCCGTTGAGATATTGCAGCCGCTGCTGTGTCCAGGCCCAGGAGCCTTAGCACTGTGCTGTGATGTCACTCAATACCACTGACATCACTAGGTGTAAACAACATCTCTCCTTTGCTGTGTATGTGACTATGGAGCTGTTTGGTGATGTCGTCTATTATGGCCTTCGTAGAAGCAACAGGAGATTGTTGCATCCATCTAGAACCCTCAGAACTACAGTGCTATGATGTCACTCACTTCCACAGGCCTTGCAGAGTGTAAACAACAACAACCCAGCTTTGTTGTGTATGTAACCATAGGGATTTGTGATGTCACCTAGAACCTTCACAGCAGCGACAGCTTTATGAGGAGCATCAGCACTGCTCTGCCTGAGCAGAACCATCACCGCCATAGGTTGTCAAATAACCCGGGTTTAACCCACACAGGTAAGTCCAATGGGGTGCAGGCATGTCCTCTATGCTTACAGCTTCCCGTGGGTGTTGGTTTGATACCGTTTGGGGACAGCCAAGGAGGCATCTGCAGGCAACAAAGGTAGGTGTGTGCTTGTGTGTGTGTTTCCTATGCAGATCCTAAGCCCAGTGTCACATGCAAGTAGGAGGAGTAAGAAGGGTTCCTGGCAAATCCGGGTTATGGATTGCATTTAAAAAGGCCCCGTGGGAGTGCAATGGGCCCCTGTCTTGCTGCTTAGCAATAATGGTATGGGTTTAGGTTCTGCTGTGTGTACTGGTGGTTGACTGCCCCCCAGCCCAGAGTGTGCATGGAAAATTGTCTGGCAGCCTCCCTGACAGCAAGCAGTGATAGTGCCCATGAAGGGCACCTTGTTGGGCCCGCCCCTTTCACGGTTATCGCTTCTCGGCCTTTTGGCTAAGATCAAGTGTAGTATCTGTTCTTATCAGTTTAATATCTGATACGTCCCCTATCTGGGGACCATATATTAAATGGATTTTTGAGAACGGGGGCCGATTTCGAAGCTTGCTTCCGTCGCCCTATGCATTGACCCGATATGGCAGTATCTTCAGGTACAGTGCACCACCCCCTTACAGGGTTAAAAAGAAAGATTCCTACTTTCATTGCTACCTGCTTGCTGGCTAGCCAGCTAGCCAGCCCTGTGGGCCTTGCTGCTGCTGCAGCCAAAAAACAAAAGGTGGTGCTGCTGCTGCTTCTGCTGCTTCTGCTTCTGCTTGTGTCTGGCCGCTGTTGGAGCGTCCAGGCACAGGACTTCTGCTGCTGCTGACTAAATGGCCTCCTTAATTGGATCATTTGAGTAGCCAGCACACCTGTGCAGGTAGGGCATGACATGATAGGCAGCTGCCTTGATAGCGGGTGGGTGCTGAATGTTCCTAATTGACAAAATAAGATTAATGCTTATGAAGAAATATAAAATCTCATCCCTTCCCCAATATCGCGCCACACCCCTACCCCTTAATTCCCTGGTTGAACTTGATGGACATATGTCTTTTTTCGACCGTACTAACTATGTAACTATGTAACATAACATGGGGGGGGGGGGGTCTCCTGGCTGTTCACACAGGTGTGTTATTGCTGTACATTGACCATGCATTGCTTCTGTGGTATTGCAAAGGCAAAGACAAATGCTTCCAGCCATCCATTGCACTAATGGATTGGTCATCAGCTGGCTGTCTATGTCCCGCATCAATATAGACCAAAGTACAGAGGGTTAGGCTATGCTATTGTGCACCTTCCTGATGCATCAGAAGGTGTGAGGCCCTTGCTAAATTCTGTGCACAGACTTTGAGATCTATACTTTAGACTGTATCTAAACCTGCTCCAACATGGACTGACATTCTGGCCTACTTTCAGCCGATGCGACTTGTCTGTCGCTGAACAGTCGCTTTTTATGTATTCAGCACCTATGTATAATGTTGTAAAAATGCTCTAGAAGCTAAAGTCGCAGAAATGTCACACATATTTGGCCTGCAACTTTCTGTGCGACAAATTCAGACAGGAAAAATCAGTATAAATCCTTAGAAAATTATCCCCCAGTGTCTCCATCTGCTGGCGGTATTGAATAAGCATTGCTGCACTGATGGGGTATGCATTAGACGAAAAAAAAGAAGAAAAAGAAGAATAATACGCCCAGAAAAGAGGCGAAAAGGAGAAAAACGTAAAAAAACGTGAAAAAAAAGTAAGAGGAAGAGAAGGGAAAAAAAGGTGGAAATGGGTTTAAAAGTGATTTCGGCGGAGAAATATATATATATATATATATATATATATATATATATATATATACGCGCACACACACACATATATATAAACGTATTCTCCGTTGAGATATTGCAGCCGCTGCTGTGTCCAGGCCCAGGAGCCTTAGCACTGTGCTGTGATGTCACTCAATACCACTGACATCACTAGGTGTAAACAACATCTCTCCTTTGCTGTGTATGTGACTATGGAGCTGTTTGGTGATGTCGTCTATTATGGCCTTCATAGAAGCAACAGGAGATTGTTGCATCCATCTAGAACCCTCAGAACTACAGTGCTATGATGTCACTCACTTCCACAGGCCTTGCAGAGTGTAAACAACAACAACCCAGCTTTGTTGTGTATGTAACCATAGGGATTTGTGATGTCACCTAGAACCTTCACAGCAGCGACAGCTTTATGAGGAGCATCAGCACTGCTCTGCCTGAGCAGAACCATCACCGCCATAGGTTGTCAAATAACCCGGGTTTAACCCACACAGGTAAGTCCAATGGGGTGCAGGCATGTCCTCTATGCTTACAGCTTCCCGTGGGTGTTGGTTTGATACCGTTTGGGGACAGCCAAGGAGGCATCTGCAGGCAACAAAGGTAGGTGTGTGCTTGTGTGTGTGTTTCCTATGCAGATCCTAAGCCCAGTGTCACATGCAAGTAGGAGGAGTAAGAAGGGTTACTGGCAAATCCGGGTTATGGATTGCATTTAAAAAGGCCCCGTGGGAGTGCAATGGGCCCCTGTCTTGCTGCTTAGCAATAATGGTATGGGTTTAGGTTCTGCTGTGTGTACTGGTGGTTGACTGCCCCCCAGCCCAGAGTGTGCATGGAAAATTGTCTGGCAGCCTCCCTGACAGCAAGCAGTGATAGTGCCCATGAAGGGCACCTTGTTGGGCCCGCCCCTTTCACGGTTATCGCTTCTCGGCCTTTTGGCTAAGATCAAGTGTAGTATCTGTTCTTATCAGTTTAATATCTGATACGTCCCCTATCTGGGGACCATATATTAAATGGATTTTTGAGAACGGGGGCCGATTTCGAAGCTTGCTTCCGTCGCCCTATGCATTGACCCGATATGGCAGTATCTTCGGGTACAGTGCACCACCCCCTTACAGGGTTAAAAAGAAAGATTCCTACTTTCATTGCTACCTGCTTGCTGGCTAGCCAGCTAGCCAGCCCTGTGGGCCTTGCTGCTGCTGCAGCCAAAAAACAAAAGGTGGTGCTGCTGCTGCTTCTGCTGCTTCTGCTTCTGCTTGTGTCTGGCCGCTGTTGGAGCGTCCAGGCACAGGACTTCTGCTGCTGCTGACTAAATGGCCTCCTTAATTGGATCATTTGAGTAGCCAGCACACCTGTGCAGGTAGGGCATGACATGATAGGCAGCTGCCTTGATAGCGGGTGGGTGCTGAATGTTCCTAATTGACAAAATAAGATTAATGCTTATGAAGAAATATAAAATCTCATCCCTTCCCCAATATCGCGCCACACCCCTACCCCTTAATTCCCTGGTTGAACTTGATGGACATATGTCTTTTTTCGACCGTACTAACTATGTAACTATGTAACATAACATGGGGGGGGGGGGGGGTCTCCTGGCTGTTCACACAGGTGTGTCATTGCTGTACATTGACCATGCATTGCTTCTGTGGTATTGCAAAGGCAAAGACAAATGCTTCCAGCCATCCATTGCACTAATGGATTGGTCATCAGCTGGCTGTCTATGTCCCGCATCAATATAGACCAAAGTACAGAGGGTTAGGCTATGCTATTGTGCACATACCTGATGCATCAGAAGGTGCGAGGCCCTTGCTAAATTCTGTGCACAGACTTTGAGATCTATACTTTAGACTGTATCTAAACCTGCTCCAACATGGACTGACATTCTGGCCTACTTTCAGCCGATGCGACTTGTCTGTCGCTGAACAGTCGCTTTTTATGTATTCAGCACCTATGTATAATGTTGTAAAAATGCTCTAGAAGCTAAAGTCGCAGAAATGTCACACATATTTGGCCTGCAACTTTCTGTGCGACAAATTCAGACAGGAAAAATCAGTATAAATCCTTAGAAAATTATCCCCCAGTGTCTCCATCTGCTGGCGGTATTGAATAAGCATTGCTGCACTGATGGGGTATGCATTAGACGAAAAAAAAGAAGAAAAAGAAGAATAATACGCCCAGAAAAGAGGCGAAAAGGAGAAAAACGTAAAAAAAACGTGAAAAAAAAGTAAGAGGAAGAGAAGTGAAAAAAAGGTGGAAATGGGTTTAAAAGTGATTTCGGCGGAGAAATATATATATATATATATATATACGCGCACACACACACATATATATAAACGTATTCTCCGTTGAGATATTGCAGCCGCTGCTGTGTCCAGGCCCAGGAGCCTTAGCACTGTGCTGTGATGTCACTCAATACCACTGACATCACTAGGTGTAAACAACATCTCTCCTTTGCTGTGTATGTGACTATGGAGCTGTTTGGTGATGTCGTCTATTATGGCCTTCATAGAAGCAACAGGAGATTGTTGCATCCATCTAGAACCCTCAGAACTACAGTGCTATGATGTCACTCACTTCCACAGGCCTTGCAGAGTGTAAACAACAACAACCCAGCTTTGTTGTGTATGTAACCATAGGGATTTGTGATGTCACCTAGAACCTTCACAGCAGCGACAGCTTTATGAGGAGCATCAGCACTGCTCTGCCTGAGCAGAACCATCACCGCCATAGGTTGTCAAATAACCCGGGTTTAACCCACACAGGTAAGTCCAATGGGGTGCAGGCATGTCCTCTATGCTTACAGCTTCCCGTGGGTGTTGGTTTGATACCGTTTGGGGACAGCCAAGGAGGCATCTGCAGGCAACAAAGGTAGGTGTGTGCTTGTGTGTGTGTTTCCTATGCAGATCCTAAGCCCAGTGTCACATGCAAGTAGGAGGAGTAAGAAGGGTTCCTGGCAAATCCGGGTTATGGATTGCATTTAAAAAGGCCCCGTGGGAGTGCAATGGGCCCCTGTCTTGCTGCTTAGCAATAATGGTATGGGTTTAGGTTCTGCTGTGTGTACTGGTGGTTGACTGCCCCCCAGCCCAGAGTGTGCATGGAAAATTGTCTGGCAGCCTCCCTGACAGCAAGCAGTGATAGTGCCCATGAAGGGCACCTTGTTGGGCCCGCCCCTTTCACGGTTATCGCTTCTCGGCCTTTTGGCTAAGATCAAGTGTAGTATCTGTTCTTATCAGTTTAATATCTGATACGTCCCCTATCTGGGGACCATATATTAAATGGATTTTTGAGAACGGGGGCCGATTTCGAAGCTTGCTTCCGTCGCCCTATGCATTGACCCGATATGGCAGTATCTTCGGGTACAGTGCACCACCCCCTTACAGGGTTAAAAAGAAAGATTCCTACTTTCATTGCTACCTGCTTGCTGGCTAGCCAGCTAGCCAGCCCTGTGGGCCTTGCTGCTGCTGCAGCCAAAAAACAAAAGGTGGTGCTGCTGCTGCTTCTGCTGCTTCTGCTTCTGCTTGTGTCTGGCCGCTGTTGGAGCGTCCAGGCACAGGACTTCTGCTGCTGCTGACTAAATGGGCTCCTTATTTGGATCATTTGAGTAGCCAGCACACCTGTGCAGGTAGGGCATGACATGATAGGCAGCTGCCTTGATAGCGGGTGGGTGCTGAATGTTCCTAATTGACAAAATAAGATTAATGCTTATGAAGAAATATAAAATCTCATCCCTTCCCCAATATCGCGCCACACCCCTACCCCTTAATTCCCTGGTTGAACTTGATGGACATATGTCTTTTTTCGACCGTACTAACTATGTAACTATGTAACATAACATGGGGGGGGGGGGGGGTCTCCTGGCTGTTCACACAGGTGTGTCATTGCTGTACATTGACCATGCATTGCTTCTGTGGTATTGCAAAGGCAAAGACAAATGCTTCCAGCCATCCATTGCACTAATGGATTGGTCATCAGCTGGCTGTCTATGTCCCGCATCAATATAGACCAAAGTACAGAGGGTTAGGCTATGCTATTGTGCACCTACCTGATGCATCAGAAGGTGCGAGGCCCTTGCTAAATTCTGTGCACAGACTTTGAGATCTATACTTTAGACTGTATCTAAACCTGCTCCAACATGGACTGACATTCTGGCCTACTTTCAGCCGATGCGACTTGTCTGTCGCTGAACAGTCGCTTTTTATGTATTCAGCACCTATGTATAATGTTGTAAAAATGCTCTAGAAGCTAAAGTCGCAGAAATGTCACACATATTTGGCCTGCAACTTTCTGTGCGACAAATTCAGACAGGAAAAATCAGTATAAATCCTTAGAAAATTATCCCCCAGTGTCTCCATCTGCTGGCGGTATTGAATAAGCATTGCTGCACTGATGGGGTATGCATTAGACGAAAAAAAAGAAGAAAAAGAAGAATAATACGCCCAGAAAAGAGGCGAAAAGGAGAAAAACGTAAAAAAACGTGAAAAAAAAGTAAGAGGAAGAGAAGGGAAAAAAAGGTGGAAATGGGTTTAAAAGTGATTTCGGCGGAGAAATATATATATATATATATATATATATATATATATATATATACGCGCACACACACACATATATATAAACGTATTCTCCGTTGAGATATTGCAGCCGCTGCTGTGTCCAGGCCCAGGAGCCTTAGCACTGTGCTGTGATGTCACTCAATACCACTGACATCACTAGGTGTAAACAACATCTCTCCTTTGCTGTGTATGTGACTATGGAGCTGTTTGGTGATGTCGTCTATTATGGCCTTCATAGAAGCAACAGGAGATTGTTGCATCCATCTAGAACCCTCAGAACTACAGTGCTATGATGTCACTCACTTCCACAGGCCTTGCAGAGTGTAAACAACAACAACCCAGCTTTGTTGTGTATGTAACCATAGGGATTTGTGATGTCACCTAGAACCTTCACAGCAGCGACAGCTTTATGAGGAGCATCAGCACTGCTCTGCTGAGCAGAACCATCACCGCCATAGGTTGTCAAATAACCCGGGTTTAACCCACACAGGTAAGTCCAATGGGGTGCAGGCATGTCCTCTATGCTTACAGCTTCCCGTGGGTGTTGGTTTGATACCGTTTGGGGACAGCCAAGGAGGCATCTGCAGGCAACAAAGGTAGGTGTGTGCTTGTGTGTGTGTTTCCTATGCAGATCCTAAGCCCAGTGTCACATTTAAGTAGGAGGAGTAAGAAGGGTTCCTGGCAAATCCGGGTTATGGATTGCATTTAAAAAGGCCCCGTGGGAGTGCAATGGGCCCCTGTCTTGCTGCTTAGCAATAATGGTATGGGTTTAGGTTCTGCTGTGTGTACTGGTGGTTGACTGCCCCCCAGCCCAGAGTGTGCATGGAAAATTGTCTGGCAGCCTCCCTGACAGCAAGCAGTGATAGTGCCCATGAAGGGCACCTTGTTGGGCCCGCCTCTTTCACGGTTATCGCTTCTCGGCCTTTTGGCTAAGATCAAGTGTAGTATCTGTTCTTATCAGTTTAATATCTGATACGTCCCCTATCTGGGGACCATATATTAAATGGATTTTTGAGAACGGGGGCCGATTTCGAAGCTTGCTTCCGTCGCCCTATGCATTGACCCGATATGGCAGTATCTTCGGGTACAGTGCACCACCCCCTTACAGGGTTAAAAAGAAAGATTCCTACTTTCATTGCTACCTGCTTGCTGGCTAGCCAGCTAGCCAGCCCTGTGGGCCTTGCTGCTGCTGCAGCCAAAAAACAAAAGGTGGTGCTGCTGCTGCTTCTGCTGCTTCTGCTTCTGCTTGTGTCTGGCCGCTGTTGGAGCGTCCAGGCACAGGACTTCTGCTGCTGCTGACTAAATGGCCTCCTTATTTGGATCATTTGAGTAGCCAGCACACCTGTGCAGGTAGGGCATGACATGATAGGCAGCTGCCTTGATAGCGGGTGGGTGCTGAATGTTCCTAATTGACAAAATAAGATTAATGCTTATGAAGAAATATAAAATCTCATCCCTTCCCCAATATCGCGCCACACCCCTACCCCTTAATTCCCTGGTTGAACTTGATGGACATATGTCTTTTTTCGACCGTACTAACTATGTAACTATGTAACATAACATGGGGGGGGGGGGGGGTCTCCTGGCTGTTCACACAGGTGTGTCATTGCTGTACATTGACCATGCATTGCTTCTGTGGTATTGCAAAGGCAAAGACAAATGCTTCCAGCCATCCATTGCACTAATGGATTGGTCATCAGCTGGCTGTCTATGTCCCGCATCAATATAGACCAAAGTACAGAGGGTTAGGCTATGCTATTGTGCACCTACCTGATGCATCAGAAGGTGCGAGGCCCTTGCTAAATTCTGTGCACAGACTTTGAGATCTATACTTTAGACTGTATCTAAACCTGCTCCAACATGGACTGACATTCTGGCCTACTTTCAGCCGATGCGACTTGTCTGTCGCTGAACAGTCGCTTTTTATGTATTCAGCACCTATGTATAATGTTGTAAAAATGCTCTAGAAGCTAAAGTCGCAGAAATGTCACACATATTTGGCCTGCAACTTTCTGTGCGACAAATTCAGACAGGAAAAATCAGTATAAATCCTTAGAAAATTATCCCCCAGTGTCTCCATCTGCTGGCGGTATTGAATAAGCATTGCTGCACTGATGGGGTATGCATTAGACGAAAAAAAAGAAGAAAAAGAAGAATAATACGCCCAGAAAAGAGGCGAAAAGGAGAAAAACGTAAAAAAACGTGAAAAAAAAGTAAGAGGAAGAGAAGGGAAAAAAAGGTGGAAATGGGTTTAAAAGTGATTTCGGCGGAGAAATATATATATATATATATATATATATATATATATATATATACGCGCACACACACACATATATATAAACGTATTCTCCGTTGAGATATTGCAGCCGCTGCTGTGTCCAGGCCCAGGAGCCTTAGCACTGTGCTGTGATGTCACTCAATACCACTGACATCACTAGGTGTAAACAACATCTCTCCTTTGCTGTGTATGTGACTATGGAGCTGTTTGGTGATGTCGTCTATTATGGCCTTCATAGAAGCAACAGGAGATTGTTGCATCCATCTAGAACCCTCAGAACTACAGTGCTATGATGTCACTCACTTCCACAGGCCTTGCAGAGTGTAAACAACAACAACCCAGCTTTGTTGTGTATGTAACCATAGGGATTTGTGATGTCACCTAGAACCTTCACAGCAGCGACAGCTTTATGAGGAGCATCAGCACTGCTCTGCCTGAGCAGAACCATCACCGCCATAGGTTGTCAAATAACCCGGGTTTAACCCACACAGGTAAGTCCAATGGGGTGCAGGCATGTCCTCTATGCTTACAGCTTCCCGTGGGTGTTGGTTTGATACCGTTTGGGGACAGCCAAGGAGGCATCTGCAGGCAACAAAGGTAGGTGTGTGCTTGTGTGTGTGTTTCCTATGCAGATCCTAAGCCCAGTGTCACATGCAAGTAGGAGGAGTAAGAAGGGTTCCTGGCAAATCCGGGTTATGGATTGCATTTAAAAAGGCCCCGTGGGAGTGCAATGGGCCCCTGTCTTGCTGCTTAGCAATAATGGTATGGGTTTAGGTTCTGCTGTGTGTACTGGTGGTTGACTGCCCCCCAGCCCAGAGTGTGCATGGAAAATTGTCTGGCAGCCTCCCTGACAGCAAGCAGTGATAGTGCCCATGAAGGGCACCTTGTTGGGCCCGCCCCTTTCACGGTTATCGCTTCTCGGCCTTTTGGCTAAGATCAAGTGTAGTATCTGTTCTTATCAGTTTAATATCTGATACGTCCCCTATCTGGGGACCATATATTAAATGGATTTTTGAGAACGGGGGCTGATTTCGAAGCTTGCTTCCGTCGCCCTATGCATTGACCCGATATGGCAGTATCTTCGGGTACAGTGCACCACCCCCTTACAGGGTTAAAAAGAAAGATTCCTACTTTCATTGCTACCTGCTTGCTGGCTAGCCAGCTAGCCAGCCCTGTGGGCCTTGCTGCTGCTGCAGCCAAAAAACAAAAGGTGGTGCTGCTGCTGCTTCTGCTGCTTCTGCTTCTGCTTGTGTCTGGCCGCTGTTGGAGCGTCCAGGCACAGGACTGCTGCTGCTGCTGACTAAATGGCCTCCTTAATTGGATCATTTGAGTAGCCAGCACACCTGTGCAGGTAGGGCATGACATGATAGGCAGCTGCCTTGATAGCGGGTGGGTGCTGAATGTTCCTAATTGACAAAATAAGATTAATGCTTATGAAGAAATATAAAATCTCATCCCTTCCCCAATATCGCGCCACACCCCTACCCCTTAATTCCCTGGTTGAACTTGATGGACATATGTCTTTTTTCGACCGTACTAACTATGTAACTATGTAACATAACATGGGGGGGGGGGGGTCTCCTGGCTGTTCACACAGGTGTGTCATTGCTGTACATTGACCATGCATTGCTTCTGTGGTATTGCAAAGGCAAAGACAAATGCTTCCAGCCATCCATTGCACTAATGGATTGGTCATCAGCTGGCTGTCTATGTCCCGCATCAATATAG
Organism: Hyla sarda; assembly: GCF_029499605.1. Taxonomy (NCBI): domain Eukaryota; kingdom Metazoa; phylum Chordata; class Amphibia; order Anura; family Hylidae; genus Hyla; species Hyla sarda. The sequence continues at coordinate 80,293 of NW_026607907.1, read as the reverse complement.
ACCAAAGTACAGAGGGTTAGGCTATGCTATTGTGCACCTACCTGATGCATCAGAAGGTGCGAGGCCCTTGCTAAATTCTGTGCACAGACTTTGAGATCTATACTTTAGACTGTATCTAAACCTGCTCCAACATGGACTGACATTCTGGCCTACTTTCAGCCGATGCGACTTGTCTGTCGCTGAACAGTCGCTTTTTATGTATTCAGCACCTATGTATAATGTTGTAAAAATGCTCTAGAAGCTAAAGTCGCAGAAATGTCACACATATTTGGCCTGCAACTTTCTGTGCGACAAATTCAGACAGGAAAAATCAGTATAAATCCTTAGAAAATTATCCCCCAGTGTCTCCATCTGCTGGCGGTATTGAATAAGCATTGCTGCACTGATGGGGTATGCATTAGACGAAAAAAAAGAAGAAAAAGAAGAATAATACGCCCAGAAAAGAGGCGAAAGGGAGAAAAACGTAAAAAAACGTGAAAAAAAAGTAAGAGGAAGAGAAGGGAAAAAAAGGTGGAAATGGGTTTAAAAGTGATTTCGGCGGAGAAATATATATATATATATATATATATATATATATATATATATACGCGCACACACACACATATATATAAACGTATTCTCCGTTGAGATATTGCAGCCGCTGCTGTGTCCAGGCCCAGGAGCCTTAGCACTGTGCTGTGATGTCACTCAATACCACTGACATCACTAGGTGTAAACAACATCTCTCCTTTGCTGTGTATGTGACTATGGAGCTGTTTGGTGATGTCGTCTATTATGGCCTTCATAGAAGCAACAGGAGATTGTTGCATCCATCTAGAACCCTCAGAACTACAGTGCTATGATGTCACTCACTTCCACAGGCCTTGCAGAGTGTAAACAACAACAACCCAGCTTTGTTGTGTATGTAACCATAGGGATTTGTGATGTCACCTAGAACCTTCACAGCAGCGACAGCTTTATGAGGAGCATCAGCACTGCTCTGCCTGAGCAGAACCATCACCGCCATAGGTTGTCAAATAACCCGGGTTTAACCCGCACAGGTAAGTCCAATGGGGTGCAGGCATGTCCTCTATGCTTACAGCTTCCCGTGGGTGTTGGTTTGATACCGTTTGGGGACAGCCAAGGAGGCATCTGCAGGCAACAAAGGTAGGTGTGTGCTTGTGTGTGTGTTTCCTATGCAGATCCTAAGCCCAGTGTCACATGCAAGTAGGAGGAGTAAGAAGGGTTCCTGGCAAATCCGGGTTATGGATTGCATTTAAAAAGGCCCCGTGGGAGTGCAATGGGCCCCTGTCTTGCTGCTTAGCAATAATGGTATGGGTTTAGGTTCTGCTGTGTGTACTGGTGGTTGACTGCCCCCCAGCCCAGAGTGTGCATGGAAAATTGTCTGGCAGCCTCCCTGACAGCAAGCAGTGATAGTGCCCATGAAGGGCACCTTGTTGGGCCCGCCCCTTTCACGGTTATCGCTTCTCGGCCTTTTGGCTAAGATCAAGTGTAGTATCTGTTCTTAGTTTAATATCTGATACGTCCCCTATCTGGGGACCATATATTAAATGGATTTTTGAGAACGGGGGCCGATTTCGAAGCTTGCTTCCGTCGCCCTATGCATTGACCCGATATGGCAGTATCTTCGGGTACAGTGCACCACCCCCTTACAGGGTTAAAAAGAAAGATTCCTACTTTCATTGCTACCTGCTTGCTGGCTAGCCAGCTAGCCAGCCCTGTGGGCCTTGCTGCTGCTGCAGCCAAAAAACAAAAGGTGGTGCTGCTGCTGCTTCTGCTGCTTCTGCTTCTGCTTGTGTCTGGCCGCTGTTGGAGCGTCCAGGCACAGGACTTCTGCTGCTGCTGACTAAATGGCCTCCTTAATTGGATCATTTGAGTAGCCAGCACACCTGTGCAGGTAGGGCATGACATGATAGGCAGCTGCCTTGATAGCGGGTGGGTGCTGAATGTTCCTAATTGACAAAATAAGATTAATGCTTATGAAGAAATATAAAATCTCATCCCTTCCCCAATATCGCGCCACACCCCTACCCCTTAATTCCCTGGTTGAACTTGATGGACATATGTCTTTTTTCGACCGTACTAACTATGTAACTATGTAACATAACATGGGGGGGGGGGGTCTCCTGGCTGTTCACACAGGTGTGTCATTGCTGTACATTGACCATGCATTGCTTCTGTGGTATTGCAAAGGCAAAGACAAATGCTTCCAGCCATCCATTGCACTAATGGATTGGTCATCAGCTGGCTGTCTATGTCCCGCATCAATATAGACCAAAGTACAGAGGGTTAGGCTATGCTATTGTGCACCTACCTGATGCATCAGAAGGTGCGAGGCCCTTGCTAAATTCTGTGCACAGACTTTGAGATCTATACTTTAGACTGTATCTAAACCTGCTCCAACATGGACTGACATTCTGGCCTACTTTCAGCCGATGCGACTTGTCTGTCGCTGAACAGTCGCTTTTTATGTATTCAGCACCTATGTATAATGTTGTAAAAATGCTCTAGAAGCTAAAGTCGCAGAAATGTCACACATATTTGGCCTGCAACTTTCTGTGCGACAAATTCAGACAGGAAAAATCAGTATAAATCCTTAGAAAATTATCCCCCAGTGTCTCCATCTGCTGGCGGTATTGAATAAGCATTGCTGCACTGATGGGGTATGCATTAGACGAAAAAAAAGAAGAAAAAGAAGAATAATACGCCCAGAAAAGAGGCGAAAAGGAGAAAAACGTAAAAAAACGTGAAAAAAAAGTAAGAGGAAGAGAAGGGAAAAAAAGGTGGAAATGGGTTTAAAAGTGATTTCGGCGGAGAAATATATATATATATATATATATATATATATATATATATATATATATATACGCGCACACACACACATATATATAAACGTATTCTCCGTTGAGATATTGCAGCCGCTGCTGTGTCCAGGCCCAGGAGCCTTAGCACTGTGCTGTGATGTCACTCAATACCACTGACATCACTAGGTGTAAACAACATCTCTCCTTTGCTGTGTATGTGACTATGGAGCTGTTTGGTGATGTCGTCTATTATGGCCTTCATAGAAGCAACAGGAGATTGTTGCATCCATCTAGAACCCTCAGAACTACAGTGCTATGATGTCACTCACTTCCACAGGCCTTGCAGAGTGTAAACAACAACAACCCAGCTTTGTTGTGTATGTAACCATAGGGATTTGTGATGTCACTTAGAACCTTCACAGCAGCGACAGCTTTATGAGGAGCATCAGCACTGCTCTGCCTGAGCAGAACCATCACCGCCATAGGTTGTCAAATAACCCGGGTTTAACCCACACAGGTAAGTCCAATGGGGTGCAGGCATGTCCTCTATGCTTACAGCTTCCCGTGGGTGTTGGTTTGATACCGTTTGGGGACAGCCAAGGAGGCATCTGCAGGCAACAAAGGTAGGTGTGTGCTTGTGTGTGTGTTTCCTATGCAGATCCTAAGCCCAGTGTCACATGCAAGTAGGAGGAGTAAGAAGGGTTCCTGGCAAATCCGGGTTATGGATTGCATTTAAAAAGGCCCCGTGGGAGTGCAATGGGCCCCTGTCTTGCTGCTTAGCAATAATGGTATGGGTTTAGGTTCTGCTGTGTGTACTGGTGGTTGACTGCCCCCCAGCCCAGAGTGTGCATGGAAAATTGTCTGGCAGCCTCCCTGACAGCAAGCAGTGATAGTGCCCATGAAGGGCACCTTGTTGGGCCCGCCCCTTTCACGGTTATCGCTTCTCGGCCTTTTGGCTAAGATCAAGTGTAGTATTTGCTTGCTTGATCTGGCTGGAAGGTGCCCGGGGTACCCGCTCCTTTTCCCTGGGGGATCGTTCCATCTTTTGGAGGGACTAAACCCCCTTGCTGACATCAGGGTAGCGGCTTAGTCCCCGGGCAACGAGGAGCGATCACCACCTACCTGCTTGCAGTAGGGGAGGTGTTTTGTTCTGCGATGGAGGAGGCTGGCAAGACAGAAGATCCTGCTGTAGGTGTACCTAGCTACGCCAGACTACGAAATGGAGTTCGTGTTACTCTTTTGGACCCTGAGAAGAAGGAGAGAGGCTTATTTTTCGTAGTGGAAGAGATTTTGTTCAAGCTCTTTGAGCTGAAGAAGGAACAGATTTTATCCATGCTGGAATTTCCAAGAAGTGGTATCTATGACGTGGTTCTGGTTTCGGAGGAGGACTGTGGTATGTTCTGCAATAAAGCATTGCTGTGGAAGTCGCACCCTGTGTTGGGAGGGGTAGAGATTACTCCCCATTTTCCGACGCAGGAAAGACTTCTAACTGTAAGGATGTACAGTCCGTATATCCCAGAAGAGGAGATTGTTTTGTTCCTTTCCAGATTCTGTGAGGAGGTGAAGCCAAAAGGCAAGATATATAATCAATTCGGTCTTTGGACGACGAAGTGGAAATTTCAAGTAAAGTTTCAGAAAGCACCTGATGGAAGGCTAATGTATCCGCCTGGTCGTTTTAAGATTGGTACAGTTAATGGGGACCTGTTCTTTTCTGGCATGGACGACTTTTGTCGAAAGTGTAAGAAGTACGGGCATAGGAAAGATTTCTGCGACATCTTGTGGTGCTATAAATGTCAAGGAGAAGGCCATGAACCAGAAGCATGTAAAGAAAAGAAAAAATGTCACCTATGTGGTGATGAGGGGCATCTGGTAGGCACGTGTCCTAAGAGGAAGAAGAAGAAGAAGGAGGGTATGAAAAGAAATAGAGAGGAGGAAATTGAGGTGAGTGAAGAACCGGAAGGGGAAGAAGCTCCAACTAGAAAAGTGGTGGAGGAGAAGAAAAGGAAAGAAAATGAAGAAGATGAATTTATACCGGTAAGGTATGGAGGCTCTCTTGATGTTGTTTTCGAGAGTGTGACAAATAAAGAGAAAAAGGCCTTTGACAAGGATTTGGGTAGTCTAAAAGAAAGATTGGGATACAAAATCAATGAAGCAAGGGATAAAGTTTATCGTTCGTTTCACGCAGATGTGGATAGATTTGTGGAAACATACAAAGTTCCGGCGTGGCTGGCGGTTCCAGCTAAAAGTGAGATGCAGAGAGGTGCAATAACTTGTGGTTTCCTAGAGTTCTTGATGGTTTTTGCATGGAGAAGAGGAATGACCTTTTGGTAAACCTCTTTGGTGAAATATTGCATGGTTAGTTTTGGTAAAATATTTTTTTATGTTTTAAATATGGTTTCTTTTATTGTTAAAAAAGATAAAGAAATAAAGAAAAACGGTTTTCCTGATGATGAACAAAAAAAAATCAAGCTCAAATAAGAACTTAGAGCTCTGATGGAGTTCTGAGGGTTAACTTAAAAATCTGTTCTTATCAGTTTAATATCTGATACGTCCCCTATCTGGGGACCATATATTAAATGGATTTTTGAGAACGGGGGCCGATTTCGAAGCTTGCTTCCGTCGCCCTATGCATTGACCCGATATGGCAGTATCTTCGGGTACAGTGCACCACCCCCTTACAGGGTTAAAAAGAAAGATTCCTACTTTCATTGCTACCTGCTTGCTGGCTAGCCAGCTAGCCAGCCCTGTGGGCCTTGCTGCTGCTGCAGCCAAAAAACAAAAGGTGGTGCTGCTTCTGCTGCTTCTGCTTCTGCTTGTGTCTGGCCGCTGTTGGAGCGTCCAGGCACAGGACTTCTGCTGCTGCTGACTAAATGGCCTCCTTAATTGGATCATTTGAGTAGCCAGCACACCTGTGCAGGTAGGGCATGACATGATAGGCAGCTGCCTTGATAGCGGGTGGGTGCTGAATGTTCCTAATTGACAAAATAAGATTAATGCTTATGAAGAAATATAAAATCTCATCCCTTCCCCAATATCGCGCCACACCCCTACCCCTTAATTCCCTGGTTGAACTTGATGGACATATGTCTTTTTTCGACCGTACTAACTATGTAACTATGTAACATAACATGGGGGGGGGGGGGGGTCTCCTGGCTGTTCACACAGGTGTGTCATTGCTGTACATTGACCATGCATTGCTTCTGTGGTATTGCAAAGGCAAAGACAAATGCTTCCAGCCATCCATTGCACTAATGGATTGGTCATCAGCTGGCTGTCTATGTCCCGCATCAATATAGACCAAAGTACAGAGGGTTAGGCTATGCTATTGTGCACCTACCTGATGCATCAGAAGGTGCGAGGCCCTTGCTAAATTCTGTGCACAGACTTTGAGATCTATACTTTAGGCTGTATCTAAACCTGCTCCAACATGGACTGACATTCTGGCCTACTTTCAGCCAATTGCGACTTGTCTGTCGCTGAACAGTCGCTTTTTATGTATTCAGCACCTATGTATAATGTTGTAAAAATGCTCTAGAAGCTAAAGTCGCAGAAATGTCACACATATTTGGCCTGCAACTTTCTGTGCGACAAATTCAGACAGGAAAAATCAGTATAAATCCTTAGAAAATTATCCCCCATGGTCTCCATCTGCTGGCGGTATTGAATAAGCATTGCTGCACTGATGGGGTATGCATTAGACGAAAAAAAAGAAGAAAAAGAAGAATAATACGCCCAGAAAAGAGGCGAAAAGGAGAAAAACGTAAAAAAACGTGAAAAAAAAGTAAGAGGAAGAGAAGGGAAAAAAAGGTGGAAATGGGTTTAAAAGTGATTTCGGCGGAGAAATATATATATATATATATATATATATATATATATATATATATATATATATATATACGCGCACACACACACATATATATAAACGTATTCTCCGTTGAGATATTGCAGCCGCTGCTGTGTCCAGGCCCAGGAGCCTTAGCACTGTGCTGTGATGTCACTCAATACCACTGACATCACTAGGTGTAAACAACATCTCTCCTTTGCTGTGTATGTGACTATGGAGCTGTTTGGTGATGTCGTCTATTATGGCCTTCATAGAAGCAACAGGAGATTGTTGCATCCATCTAGAACCCTCAGAACTACAGTGCTATGATGTCACTCACTTCCACAGGCCTTGCAGAGTGTAAACAACAACAACCCAGCTTTGTTGTGTATGTAACCATAGGGATTTGTGATGTCACCTAGAACCTTCACAGCAGCGACAGCTTTATGAGGAGCATCAGCACTGCTCTGCCTGAGCAGAACCATCACCGCCATAGGTTGTCAAATAACCCGGGTTTAACCCACACAGGTAAGTCCAATGGGGTGCAGGCATGTCCTCTATGCTTACAGCTTCCCGTGGGTGTTGGTTTGATACCGTTTGGGGACAGCCAAGGAGGCATCTGCAGGCAACAAAGGTAGGTGTGTGCTTGTGTGTGTGTTTCCTATGCAGATCCTAAGCCCAGTGTCACATGCAAGTAGGAGGAGTAAGAAGGGTTCCTGGCAAATCCGGGTTATGGATTGCATTTAAAAAGGCCCCGTGGGAGTGCAATGGGCCCCTGTCTTGCTGCTTAGCAATAATGGTATGGGTTTAGGTTCTGCTGTGTGTACTGGTGGTTGACTGCCCCCCAGCCCAGAGTGTGCATGGAAAATTGTCTGGCAGCCTCCCTGACAGCAAGCAGTGATAGTGCCCATGAAGGGCACCTTGTTGGGCCCGCCCCTTTCACGGTTATCGCTTCTCGGCCTTTTGGCTAAGATCAAGTGTAGTATCTGTTCTTATCAGTTTTCATGCTGGTGGGGATGGGTGCTGCATGGAGGATGCAGGCGTACCAGGGCTTTCCGGGGCTGGTTCTGAGGAATCAGCTCGACGGCTGCCCCGATGTGACCTGTTCCCTCCGGGTCTCGCCATGAGGCTGAGAGGGTCTAGAGCCGAGGTACTTTTGTGCCTCGGGGAGTGGTGACCCCGAGGTGCCGAAACTCACTGGGAGAATAGACTCACTGAGTTGAAGCACGGGCACCATAATCTCTTCACCTTGTGGCACTCACCTCTTGATTCCCGGCCTTCTGGCTAGGATCAGAGAAATTTTTATAGATCCGGCCGGATGTCCGGGCAGTATATCTGCACACATTCACTTATTTATTTCTTTTTTGTCTCACTGTGTCACTTTTTGCGTGTTGTGTGTTCACAGGATTTGTCAGGATGCGGTAGCCCTTCTGGGTGTCCCTCCTGGCGGTCTAGGGGAGGTGTGTGTGGCCATTAGGTTCCGCACCTCCCTGCAAACACCCCGGGTACTCCTGCTTTGGCAGGGTACCTACCGTAATCGGCTCTGCGGGCAGATACCTTGGCCAACGCCAAGGGGGATGCCGGGAGCATTTGTGGTCCCCTAGTAGCTTCGGCGAAAAGGGACATCGAACCTGGAACCTCGCAGGTACCTTTTGGTCCGGAGGCGAAGGGTAAGGTTTGTTGGGGGGCCTCTCTCCTATCGGAGAAGGGCTTGCGATAGACCGCATCCTTTGTGCACGTTTTTTTAGTGTAACACGTTTGCACTTTTTCTTGCACTTTGGGTGAATCGAAAGCACGTTCCTCGGCTTTAAAAAAAAAAAAAAAAAAAAAAAAAAAAAAAATCTGTTCTTATCAGTTTAATATCTGATACGTCCCCTATCTGGGGACCATATATTAAATGGATTTTTGAGAACGGGGGCCGATTTCGAAGCTTGCTTCCGTCGCCCTATGCATTGACCCGATATGGCAGTATCTTCGGGTACAGTGCACCACCCCCTTACAGGGTTAAAAAGAAAGATTCCTACTTTCATTGCTACCTGCTTGCTGGCTAGCCAGCTAGCCAGCCCTGTGGGCCTTGCTGCTGCTGCAGCCAAAAAACAAAAGGTGGTGCTGCTGCTGCTTCTGCTGCTTCTGCTTCTGCTTGTGTCTGGCCGCTGTTGGAGCGTCCAGGCACAGGACTTCTGCTGCTGCTGACTAAATGGCCTCCTTAATTGGATCATTTGAGTAGCCAGCACACCTGTGCAGGTAGGGCATGACATGATAGGCAGCTGCCTTGATAGCGGGTGGGTGCTGAATGTTCCTAATTGACAAAATAAGATTAATGCTTATGAAGAAATATAAAATCTCATCCCTTCCCCAATATCGCGCCACACCCCTACCCCTTAATTCCCTGGTTGAACTTGATGGACATATGTCTTTTTTCGACCGTACTAACTATGTAACTATGTAACATAACATGGGGGGGGGGTGGGGGGTCTCCTGGCTGTTCACACAGGTGTGTCATTGCTGTACATTGACCATGCATTGCTTCTGTGGTATTGCAAAGGCAAAGACAAATGCTTCCAGCCATCCATTGCACTAATGGATTGGTCATCAGCTGGCTGTCTATGTCCCGCATCAATATAGACCAAAGTACAGAGGGTTAGGCTATGCTATTGTGCACCTACCTGATGCATCAGAAGGTGCGAGGCCCTTGCTAAATTCTGTGCACAGACTTTGAGATCTATACTTTAGACTGTATCTAAACCTGCTCCAACATGGACTGACATTCTGGCCTACTTTCAGCCGATGCGACTTGTCTGTCGCTGAACAGTCGCTTTTTATGTATTCAGCACCTATGTATAATGTTGTAAAAATGCTCTAGAAGCTAAAGTCGCAGAAATGTCACACATATTTGGCCTGCAACTTTCTGTGCGACAAATTCAGACAGGAAAAATCAGTATAAATCCTTAGAAAATTATCCCCCAGTGTCTCCATCTGCTGGCGGTATTGAATAAGCATTGCTGCACTGATGGGGTATGCATTAGACGAAAAAAAAGAAGAAAAAGAAGAATAATACGCCCAGAAAAGAGGCGAAAAGGAGAAAAACGTAAAAAAACGTGAAAAAAAAGTAAGAGGAAGAGAAGGGAAAAAAAGGTGGAAATGGGTTTAAAAGTGATTTCGGCGGAGAAATATATATATATATATATATATATATATATATATATATATACGCGCACACACACACATATATATAAACGTATTCTCCGTTGAGATATTGCAGCCGCTGCTGTGTCCAGGCCCAGGAGCCTTAGCACTGTGCTGTGATGTCACTCAATACCACTGACATCACTAGGTGTAAACAACATCTCTCCTTTGCTGTGTATGTGACTATGGAGCTGTTTGGTGATGTCGTCTATTATGGCCTTCGTAGAAGCAACAGGAGATTGTTGCATCCATCTAGAACCCTCAGAACTACAGTGCTATGATGTCACTCACTTCCACAGGCCTTGCAGAGTGTAAACAACAACAACCCAGCTTTGTTGTGTATGTAACCATAGGGATTTGTGATGTCACCTAGAACCTTCACAGCAGCGACAGCTTTATGAGGAGCATCAGCACTGCTCTGCCTGAGCAGAACCATCACCGCCATAGGTTGTCAAATAACCCGGGTTTAACCCACACAGGTAAGTCCAATGGGGTGCAGGCATGTCCTCTATGCTTACAGCTTCCCGTGGGTGTTGGTTTGATACCGTTTGGGGACAGCCAAGGAGGCATCTGCAGGCAACAAAGGTAGGTGTGTGCTTGTGTGTGTGTTTCCTATGCAGATCCTAAGCCCAGTGTCACATGCAAGTAGGAGGAGTAAGAAGGGTTCCTGGCAAATCCGGGTTATGGATTGCATTTAAAAAGGCCCCGTGGGAGTGCAATGGGCCCCTGTCTTGCTGCTTAGCAATAATGGTATGGGTTTAGGTTCTGCTGTGTGTACTGGTGGTTGACTGCCCCCCAGCCCAGAGTGTGCATGGAAAATTGTCTGGCAGCCTCCCTGACAGCAAGCAGTGATAGTGCCCATGAAGGGCACCTTGTTGGGCCCGCCCCTTTCACGGTTATCGCTTCTCGGCCTTTTGGCTAAGATCAAGTGTAGTATCTGTTCTTATCAGTTTAATATCTGATACGTCCCCTATCTGGGGACCATATATTAAATGGATTTTTGAGAACGGGGGCCGATTTCGAAGCTTGCTTCCGTCGCCCTATGCATTGACCCGATATGGCAGTATCTTCAGGTACAGTGCACCACCCCCTTACAGGGTTAAAAAGAAAGATTCCTACTTTCATTGCTACCTGCTTGCTGGCTAGCCAGCTAGCCAGCCCTGTGGGCCTTGCTGCTGCTGCAGCCAAAAAACAAAAGGTGGTGCTGCTGCTGCTTCTGCTGCTTCTGCTTCTGCTTGTGTCTGGCCGCTGTTGGAGCGTCCAGGCACAGGACTTCTGCTGCTGCTGACTAAATGGCCTCCTTAATTGGATCATTTGAGTAGCCAGCACACCTGTGCAGGTAGGGCATGACATGATAGGCAGCTGCCTTGATAGCGGGTGGGTGCTGAATGTTCCTAATTGACAAAATAAGATTAATGCTTATGAAGAAATATAAAATCTCATCCCTTCCCCAATATCGCGCCACACCCCTACCCCTTAATTCCCTGGTTGAACTTGATGGACATATGTCTTTTTTCGACCGTACTAACTATGTAACTATGTAACATAACATGGGGGGGGGGGGTCTCCTGGCTGTTCACACAGGTGTGTTATTGCTGTACATTGACCATGCATTGCTTCTGTGGTATTGCAAAGGCAAAGACAAATGCTTCCAGCCATCCATTGCACTAATGGATTGGTCATCAGCTGGCTGTCTATGTCCCGCATCAATATAGACCAAAGTACAGAGGGTTAGGCTATGCTATTGTGCACCTTCCTGATGCATCAGAAGGTGTGAGGCCCTTGCTAAATTCTGTGCACAGACTTTGAGATCTATACTTTAGACTGTATCTAAACCTGCTCCAACATGGACTGACATTCTGGCCTACTTTCAGCCGATGCGACTTGTCTGTCGCTGAACAGTCGCTTTTTATGTATTCAGCACCTATGTATAATGTTGTAAAAATGCTCTAGAAGCTAAAGTCGCAGAAATGTCACACATATTTGGCCTGCAACTTTCTGTGCGACAAATTCAGACAGGAAAAATCAGTATAAATCCTTAGAAAATTATCCCCCAGTGTCTCCATCTGCTGGCGGTATTGAATAAGCATTGCTGCACTGATGGGGTATGCATTAGACGAAAAAAAAGAAGAAAAAGAAGAATAATACGCCCAGAAAAGAGGCGAAAAGGAGAAAAACGTAAAAAAACGTGAAAAAAAAGTAAGAGGAAGAGAAGGGAAAAAAAGGTGGAAATGGGTTTAAAAGTGATTTCGGCGGAGAAATATATATATATATATATATATATATATATATATATATATACGCGCACACACACACATATATATATAAACGTATTCTCCGTTGAGATATTGCAGCCGCTGCTGTGTCCAGGCCCAGGAGCCTTAGCACTGTGCTGTGATGTCACTCAATACCACTGACATCACTAGGTGTAAACAACATCTCTCCTTTGCTGTGTATGTGACTATGGAGCTGTTTGGTGATGTCGTCTATTATGGCCTTCATAGAAGCAACAGGAGATTGTTGCATCCATCTAGAACCCTCAGAACTACAGTGCTATTATGTCACTCACTTCCACAGGCCTTGCAGAGTGTAAACAACAACAACCCAGCTTTGTTGTGTATGTAACCATAGGGATTTGTGATGTCACCTAGAACCTTCACAGCAGCGACAGCTTTATGAGGAGCATCAGCACTGCTCTGCCTGAGCAGAACCATCACCGCCATAGGTTGTCAAATAACCCGGGTTTAACCCACACAGGTAAGTCCAATGGGGTGCAGGCATGTCCTCTATGCTTACAGCTTCCCGTGGGTGTTGGTTTGATACCGTTTGGGGACAGCCAAGGAGGCATCTGCAGGCAACAAAGGTAGGTGTGTGCTTGTGTGTGTGTTTCCTATGCAGATCCTAAGCCCAGTGTCACATGCAAGTAGGAGGAGTAAGAAGGGTTCCTGGCAAATCCGGGTTATGGATTGCATTTAAAAAGGCCCCGTGGGAGTGCAATGGGCCCCTGTCTTGCTGCTTAGCAATAATGGTATGGGTTTAGGTTCTGCTTTGTGTACTGGTGGTTGACTGCCCCCCAGCCCAGAGTGTGCATGGAAAATTGTCTGGCAGCCTCCCTGACAGCAAGCAGTGATAGTGCCCATGAAGGGCACCTTGTTGGGCCCGCCCCTTTCACGGTTATCGCTTCTCGGCCTTTTGGCTAAGATCAAGTGTAGTATCTGTTCTTATCAGTTTAATATCTGATACGTCCCCTATCTGGGGACCATATATTAAATGGATTTTTGAGAACGGGGGCCGATTTCGAAGCTTGCTTCCGTCGCCCTATGCATTGACCCGATATGGCAGTATCTTCGGGTACAGTGCACCACCCCCTTACAGGGTTAAAAAGAAAGATTCCTACTTTCATTGCTACCTGCTTGCTGGCTAGCCAGCTAGCCAGCCCTGTGGGCCTTGCTGCTGCTGCAGCCAAAAAACAAAAGGTGGTGCTGCTGCTGCTTCTGCTGCTTCTGCTTCTGCTTGTGTCTGGCCGCTGTTGGAGCGTCCAGGCACAGGACTTCTGCTGCTGCTGACTAAATGGCCTCCTTAATTGGATCATTTGAGTAGCCAGCACACCTGTGCAGGTAGGGCATGACATGATAGGCAGCTGCCTTGATAGCGGGTGGGTGCTGAATGTTCCTAATTGACAAAATAAGATTAATGCTTATGAAGAAATATAAAATCTCATCCCTTCCCCAATATCGCGCCACACCCCTACCCCTTAATTCCCTGGTTGAACTTGATGGACATATGTCTTTTTTCGACCGTACTAACTATGTAACTATGTAACATAACATGGGGGGGGGGGGGGGTCTCCTGGCTGTTCACACAGGTGTGTCATTGCTGTACATTGACCATGCATTGCTTCTGTGGTATTGCAAAGGCAAAGACAAATGCTTCCAGCCATCCATTGCACTAATGGATTGGTCATCAGCTGGCTGTCTATGTCCCGCATCAATATAGACCAAAGTACAGAGGGTTAGGCTATGCTATTGTGCACCTACCTGATGCATCAGAAGGTGCGAGGCCCTTGCTAAATTCTGTGCACAGACTTTGAGATCTATACTTTAGACTGTATCTAAACCTGCTCCAACATGGACTGACATTCTGGCCTACTTTCAGCCGATGCGACTTGTCTGTCGCTGAACAGTCGCTTTTTATGTATTCAGCACCTATGTATAATGTTGTAAAAATGCTCTAGAAGCTAAAGTCGCAGAAATGTCACACATATTTGGCCTGCAACTTTCTGTGCGACAAATTCAGACAGGAAAAATCAGTATAAATCCTTAGAAAATTATCCCCCAGTGTCTCCATCTGCTGGCGGTATTGAATAAGCATTGCTGCACTGATGGGGTATGCATTAGACGAAAAAAAAGAAGAAAAAGAAGAATAATACGCCCAGAAAAGAGGCGAAAAGGAGAAAAACGTAAAAAAACGTGAAAAAAAAGTAAGAGGAAGAGAAGGGAAAAAAAGGTGGAAATGGGTTTAAAAGTGATTTCGGCGGAGAAATATATATATATATATATATATATATATATATATATATACGCGCACACACACACATATATATAAACGTATTCTCCGTTGAGATATTGCAGCCGCTGCTGTGTCCAGGCCCAGGAGCCTTAGCACTGTGCTGTGATGTCACTCAATACCACTGACATCACTAGGTGTAAACAACATCTCTCCTTTGCTGTGTATGTGACTATGGAGCTGTTTGGTGATGTCGTCTATTATGGCCTTCATAGAAGCAACAGGAAATTGTTGCATCCATCTAGAACCCTCAGAACTACAGTGCTATGATGTCACTCACTTCCACAGGCCTTGCAGAGTGTAAACAACAACAACCCAGCTTTGTTGTGTATGTAACCATAGGGATTTGTGATGTCACCTAGAACCTTCACAGCAGCGACAGCTTTATGAGGAGCATCAGCACTGCTCTGCCTGAGCAGAACCATCACCGCCATAGGTTGTCAAATAACCCGGGTTTAACCCACACAGGTAAGTCCAATGGGGTGCAGGCATGTCCTCTATGCTTACAGCTTCCCGTGGGTGTTGGTTTGATACCGTTTGGGGACAGCCAAGGAGGCATCTGCAGGCAACAAAGGTAGGTGTGTGCTTGTGTGTGTGTTTCCTATGCAGATCCTAAGCCCAGTGTCACATGCAAGTAGGAGGAGTAAGAAGGGTTCCTGGCAAATCCGGGTTATGGATTGCATTTAAAAAGGCCCCGTGGGAGTGCAATGGGTCCCTGTCTTGCTGCTTAGCAATAATGGTATGGGTTTAGGTTCTGCTGTGTGTACTGGTGGTTGACTGCCCCCCAGCCCAGAGTGTGCATGGAAAATTGTCTGGCAGCCTCCCTGACAGCAAGCAGTGATAGTGCCCATGAAGGGCACCTTGTTGGGCCCGCCCCTTTCACGGTTATCGCTTCTCGGCCTTTTGGCTAAGATCAAGTGTAGTATCTGTTCTTATCAGTTTTCATGCTGGTGGGGATGGGTGCTGCATGGAGGATGCAGGTGTACCAGGGCTTTCCGGGGCTGGTTCTGAGGAATCAGCTCGACGGCTGCCCCGATGTGACCTGTTCCCTCCGGGTCTCGCCATGAGGCTGAGAGGGTCTAGAGCCGAGGTACTTTTGTGCCTCGGGGAGTGGTGACCCCGAGGTGCCGAAACTCACTGGGAGAATAGACTCACTGAGTTGAAGCACGGGCACCATAATCTCTTCACCTTGTGGCACTCACCTCTTGATTCCCGGCCTTCTGGCTAGGATCAGAGAAATTTTTATAGATCCGGCCGGATGTCCGGGCAGTATATCTGCACACATTCACTTATTTATTTCTTTTTTGTCTCACTGTGTCACTTTTTGCGTGTTGTGTGTTCACAGGATTGGTCAGGATGCGGTAGCCCTTCTGGGTGTCCCTCCTGGCGGTCTAGGGGAGGTGTGTGTGTGGCCATTAGGTTCCGCACCTCCCTGCAAACACCCCGGGTACTCCTGCTTTGGCAGGGTACCTACCGTAATCGGCTCTGCGGGCAGATACCTTGGCTAACGCCAAGGGGGATGCCGGGAGCATTTGTGGTCCCCTAGTAGCTTCGGCGAAAAGGGACATCGAACCTGGAACCTCGCAGGTACCTTTTGGTCCGGAGGCGAAGGGTAAGGTTTGTTGGGGGGCCTCTCTCCTATCGGAGAAGGGCTTGCGATAGACCGCATCCTTTGTGCACGTTTTTTTAGTGTAACACGTTTGCACTTTTTCTTGCACTTTGGGTGAATCGAAAGCACGTTCCTCGGCTTTAGATAAAAAAAATCTGTTCTTACCTGGCAGGGGAGATACCATGATCACTACGGTCTGAAGAACTCCAAGCATTGTGGTAGAGATTTTGCGTAGTACGATTGCAGTACTTTTCGTTCTTATTAGAACCGCATTTCTCTAGAGCATACCACCTGAAGATCGTCTCCTGCCTGCCTCGGAACATCTGAAGAAGGAGAAGATCTTGAAGACTGCAGCTCCGGAAGAAGCCGACGAAGAACCTGGAAGAAGGGAATCGGCGGTGAATTCCGGAACAGCGGCGAAGAGGAAGGCGGCGCAGAATCTTTTCGAAGAAACTCGCTGCCTCTGGAGAAGGATTTGCATAGCTCCTCCCACCGGGACCGGATCTGCATAGCTCCTCCCACCCGGGAAAGAAGACTTTGCGAAGCCTCTCTCCACAAGCAAGCAAGGAAGCGGAAAAGAGCCTGCTGGAAGAAGCCATGGCCTCAACCAGCAAGTCCACCCAGGAGGCTGCAGGGCAAGGCCTGGAGGTCCAGCCCCAACCACAGCAAGCTTCAACCTCCACCACGGCAAGGCAGAAGGGCGGCAGAATTCCTAACCTGGAAGCTCCAACCCTGGAGCCCTGGATGAGGCAGACTGTTGCCTTGA
Organism: Hyla sarda; assembly: GCF_029499605.1. Taxonomy (NCBI): domain Eukaryota; kingdom Metazoa; phylum Chordata; class Amphibia; order Anura; family Hylidae; genus Hyla; species Hyla sarda. The sequence goes on along the minus strand of NW_026607907.1, from coordinate 63,539 downwards.
AGCTCAAGCCCGTGGACGGAAGGGTGCCGGACATGTCCCACGACGTGTTCTGCAAGAAGATGCTGGCGGATCAAGGCTTCCCCACGGCTGACACCCTGGGAATAGCAACCTTCTTTTCGGGAATCTTCTACATCACCTTTGCCACCATTGGGACCTGTAGAAGATACTGGGAGGTGGTGAAAGCGGCGAGTCCCGAATCCCCTTTCTCTCGCTTTGTGGGCAACTGCCTTATTCAAAGAGAGGAGAGGCGGGTGACGGTCTCAATGCGGAACCCACACACCCCAGGCACGGACATCTCGACCTTCCTGAAGCGCTTCTGCACCGTGGTGAGGGAGCCCACCCGCATCCTGAACTCACTCGGATACTGGACCTGCAAGTGGTCTGTGGTCGTCAGACTCAACAAGAACCCTGCTTCTCCAGACGGACTACAGCACCTGCCAACGACATTTTCCTTGGGCAACTCCACAGGACTTATCTTCTACCCGGACATGCCGCAGACCTGCAGGAGATGTGGCAAGATGGGCCACGAGGGCAAGGACTGTACGGAGGATGCCTGCAGGTATTGCCGTGTGACAGGTCACACGACCAAGGACTGCCCCAAGAGCAAGACCTGCAACCTCTGCGGACTGGCAGCCCACAGCTACAAGGACTGCCCCCAGAGGGAGAGAACATGGGCATCTGTGGCAGCGAGAGCACCGAAGCCAGCCCCAGCTCCGGAGCCAACACCACGGATGGCCAAGCCGACCAAGGAGGGTAAGAAGGCGAAAGCCACCACCCCTGCCCCGTCCCGCCCCTCCCCTGCCCCTCCCGCCCCATCCCCTGCCCCTCCCGCCCCATCTCCTGCCCCATCCCGCCCCACCCCTGCCCCATCCCGTCCCACCCCTGCCCCACCCCGTCCCACCCCTGCCCCTCCTGCCCCATCCCGTCCCACCCCTGCCCCTCCTGCCCCATCCCGCCCCACCCCTGCCCCCCGTACCCCACCCCGGACCACCCCTGCCCCGTCCTCCCCTGCCCGGCCCACCCCTGCCCCGTCCTCCCCTGCCCGGCCCCCCCCTGCCCCGTCCTCCCCTGCCCGGGCACTCTCTCCTGCCCCCCCGCCCCACCCAGCCTCCTTTCTCTCCTGGCCCAGCAGCACCTAACCCCCCTCCAGCTGCTGGTGCCCGCCCTTCGGAGGACTTTCCTGTGCTTCCTCCCCCAGGTACCATACAGAGGAAGAGGAAAGGAAGGGACAACGTATCAGAAGAGTCCCACAAAAGAAAGATAATCGAGACCTGCGAGACCCCTCAAGCTTCAGATGAGGAGGAGGAGATGGAGCAGGTCTGCGAGAGCCTTGAGGCTTCAGAAGGAGAGGAGGTGATGGAGCAGGCCCAAGTGGAGCAGGTCCAAGCAGAGCCAGTCCAAGCTCAATCTATGGAGGAGCTGCTGCAGGACCCAGAGGTTAAGAAAATCCTGGACACTCCGTCCAACACGGTCTACGACGAGTTCTTGGAAGGGCGCTACGAGAAGCCACACGAGCCGACAGGCGCCAGAGAAGAGGACCCGTCCGACCAGACTGGTAACTAGTATCAGAACTAACCTCTCTTTTTATTCCCATGGCTGATCTCAACATCTTCTGCATTAATGTGAGGAGTATTAGAGCTTGGTTTAGATTTCAGACTGTTCTTACGTTCTTAGATTCCCAGAGGTGTGATGTTTACATGTTGCAGGAATGTGCTTTGTCTGCTTCTAGGTCTTACAACCATCTGGCCAGGCAGTGGCCCCACGGCCCTTCCTACTGGTCTGGTGGGGGCGACAATAGGTCTGCGGGGGTGGCCATCCTGATCAGGGGAGGTAACTTTGCACTTGATTCCGTCCGGGAGCTCGTCTGTGGCAGACTTCTTGTCGCAGATGGTTCCTGGGCGGGTGAGCCCGTGCGGCTCATCAACGTGTATGCCTCCCCTGAGAGGGATGTCCGACTGGAGGTTCTCCAGGCCCTGCGGGCTGAACTCGCCACCACTAGAGCAGTAGTGTTGGGTGGTGACTTCAACTGCCCCATTGAGGTGGACGGGCGCAGTTCTGGCACATCCGCCAACCTGGACGTGACGTCTAAACTGCTGATTGAGATGGTGACGGAGGCATCCTTGCAGGACGTTGTCGGGTCCGTCGGGAACGGCTCCGTAAACTATACGTGGAGCCGCCCCGATGGCTCGCTCCGTTCTCGGATAGACTTCATCTTCACTTCGAGAGCAGTCAGAAAGGTGTCGTACTCTATGGTCCCCTGCTTCTTCTCTGACCACAGGGCCATTCGATTCCGGGGGACTCTGGGCCATGGATTCCCACCTGGCCCGGGCTCCTGGAAGTTGAATTGTGCCCTGTTGGAGCAGAGGGAGGTCATGGAGGAACTTAGGGATGCTTACCTTGTATGGCGAAATGACAAATGTCTGTTCAAGTGCATCAGCGATTGGTGGGAATATGTTAAAGTCGAATTCCGTTGTTTCTTTCAGGCAAAAGGCAGACAACAGGCGTGTGCGAAGAAGTGGGACTTGAGGAAACTGCAGCGCGAGCTGCGGTCCCTGCAGGACCTGCTCCAGTGTGGCTGGGACGTCGGGGAGGAGCTGGAGGAGACCAAAAAGAGCTTGAAAAGGCACTTTGAGGAGGAATCCAAGCGAATCGTCTTTCGTTCCAAGGTGGAGAACCTGGAGAAGGGTGAGAAATGTAACTCTTTCTTTTTCAGGAAGCTCCATGCCGGCCACACGCCCCTGACTGAGCTACGAGATGAGACCGGACACATGAGGAGCGGCAAGGAGGAAGTGATGGGGGTCGTCCACGACTTCTACAGCAACCTCTACGCCCCCAAGTCATCCGACCCCGAAGCCGCCGAGAGGTTCCTGTCAGGTGTCACTAACGTTGTTGATCCCGCAGGTGCGGCGGCTATGGACGATCCCTTGACGGTGGGGGAGCTGCTCTCTGCCGCTAAATCCTTTAAACCCGGCAGGACCCCGGGCAGTGACGGTCTCCCGGCCGAGCTCTACGTAGCGCTGGGTGACCTGATCTGTCCGGACCTGTTGGAGGTGTACGAGGAGATGGTGGTGGGGGGCAGAATGCCTCCGTCGTTGAGGGAAGGGATGATCACGATCTTGTATAAGCGGAAGGGGGAGAGATGTGACCTGAAAAACTGGCGTCCCATCTCTCTCCTGAACGTGGACTACAAGATCCTCGCCAAGGTGCTGGCCAACAGGCTGAAACCTGTCATGGGGCAGATCGTCCATCCGGACCAGACCTGCAGCATTCCTGGCCGCAGGATTGCCGACAGCCTTGCCCTTGTGAGAGACACGGTCCATTACATCCAGGACCGCGGGGGCCGCGCCGCCCTGGTCAGCTTAGATCAGGAGAAGGCGTTCGACCGTGTCTCCCACGCATTCATGGACAGGGTTTTGCGCAGGCTGGGTCTGGGGAAGATGTTTTGCTCTTTTGTTAACGTTATGTATTTTGACATTTACAGCACGGTGTTGGTGAACGGCTGGAAGACTGACCCCTTTCCCATTCTTTCAGGGGTTAGACAAGGCTGCCCTCTTTCACCTCTCCTTTTTGTTTGTGTTATAGAGCTCTTCGCTGAGACTATCCGGCAGAATGGAGAGATCAGAGGGATCACCGCACCAGGACCAGATCGCCACGAGGTCAAGTGCTCGCTCTACATGGACGACGTGACCGTCTTCTGCGCTGACCAGCGTTCGGTGACTGCACTCGTCCAGACCTGCGAGGACTTCGGCAGAGCTTCGGGGGCAAAAGTCAACTGCGGGAAGTCGGAGGCCATGCTCTTCGGGGAGTGGCACCTGGCTTCTTCCGCCCCCTTCCCCTTTGCCGTTAAGCCGGACTTCATTCAAATTCTTGGAGTCTGGTTCGGGAAGGAAGGAGCGGCCCTTAAGTCTTGGCAAGACCGACTAGGAAGGATAAACTCAAAGATCGGACTGTGGAGCTCCAGAAAGCTCACGATGGAAGGCAAGGCACTTGTCCTGCGGAGTGAAGTTTTGCCTGTGCTCCAATATACCGCACAGGCCTGGCCTCCCCATACCACCGTTTGCAAGGCCATCACCCGGACAGTGTTTGGCTTCGTCTGGGGCAAAATGGACAGAGTCAAGAGGACCGTGATGTACAAGGAACCCCGCAAGGGTGGGAAGGGAATACCCGACATCCCCGCTCTGCTGAGGGCCTCCTTTGCATGTGTCACGGTGCAGCGGACTCTTGTAGAAAAGACTGGCTCAGCGGGCAGGTCCATGTCTCGCTTGCTTCTCATGCCCCTCTGGAGACAGCTGGGCTGGGACAAGTGGGACAGCTCCATCCCTTACAACTGGAACACTCCCTGGTTCTATGGGGATGTTGTCCGGTTTGTGAGGGAGCACCAGCTGGAAGGACTGAAACCAGACCTATGGAAGCCAAAGACAATCCACAAGCTCATCCGAGCTAAGGACTCGACCGAGCTGGTTCCGGGACTCCCCGCAGCCACTGCAGAGACAGTTTGGAACAATGTGGCCTCAAAGCGGCTTACCAATGGACACAAGGACTTGTCGTGGATGGCCGTCATGGGAGGTCTCTCTCTCAGGTCATTCATGCATGCCCGCAACCTGTGCAAGACCCGGTACTGCCCCCGTTGCCCCTACGTGGAGGAAACATCTTTCCACGTGTTTTGGCAGTGCCCCTTTGCACAGGGTCTGTTGGACGCCCTAGAACATGAACTCAGAGACTCAGTGCCCAGGAGCTGCCTATCGTACCATTCGGTGCTTTACGGCCTGTTCCCTGGGACCCACGACGTGGAGGCCATCCAGGAGGCCTGGCGCCTTATGAACTGTTTTAAGGACGCAGTGTGGCTCTCCAGGAACCGCCTCGTGATCAACAGGGAAAACATGTCCGTCCGGGACTGCCGCAGGTTCATCAAGAACCTGCTTAGAGACTATTCCATCTTGGACAGCTCGGCCGTTGATGAGGAAGAAGAGGAGTGAAGACCCCTCTCCTTCTCCCATGTCTCCCTGAAGATACAGCCCAACAGTTCGGCCCTGTGATCCGCCCCCTCCCTACCCCCACATAGTCGCCCACACCCCTACCCCGATCACAGATTGTATTATTTGGTTTTTGTTTGATCTCTTGTGCTTTTCTATTGCAGGATTGAGCTGAATGTTAGAGTAGCATGGTGTGCGATGTATAGCTTAGGGAACCTTTGCTGTGTATTGTACTATCATGCTTTGTGTGACTGTAATTTATTGTACGACTTGTAATGACTGAACGGAAAATAAAGCTCTTTCAATCAAAAATCTGTTCTTATCAGTTTAATATCTGATACGTCCCCTATCTGGGGACCATATATTAAATGGATTTTTGAGAACGGGGGCCGATTTCGAAGCTTGCTTCCGTCGCCCTATGCATTGACCCGATATGGCAGTATCTTCGGGTACAGTGCACCACCCCCTTACAGGGTTAAAAAGAAAGATTCCTACTTTCATTGCTACCTGCTTGCTGGCTAGCCAGCTAGCCAGCCCTGTGGGCCTTGCTGCTGCTGCAGCCAAAAAACAAAAGGTGGTGCTGCTGCTGCTTCTGCTGCTTCTGCTTCTGCTTGTGTCTGGCCGCTGTTGGAGCGTCCAGGCACAGGACTTCTGCTGCTGCTGACTAAATGGCCTCCTTAATTGGATCATTTGAGTAGCCAGCACACCTGTGCAGGTAGGGCATGACATGATAGGCAGCTGCCTTGATAGCGGGTGGGTGCTGAATGTTCCTAATTGACAAAATAAGATTAATGCTTATGAAGAAATATAAAATCTCATCCCTTCCCCAATATCGCGCCACACCCCTACCCCTTAATTCCCTGGTTGAACTTGATGGACATATGTCTTTTTTCGACCGTACTAACTATGTAACTATGTAACATAACATGGGGGGGGGGGGGGGGTCTCCTGGCTGTTCACACAGGTGTGTCATTGCTGTACATTGACCATGCATTGCTTCTGTGGTATTGCAAAGGCAAAGACAAATGCTTCCAGCCATCCATTGCACTAATGGATTGGTCATCAGCTGGCTGTCTATGTCCCGCATCAATATAGACCAAAGTACAGAGGGTTAGGCTATGCTATTGTGCACCTACCTGATGCATCAGAAGGTGCGAGGCCCTTGCTAAATTCTGTGCACAGACTTTGAGATCTATACTTTAGACTGTATCTAAACCTGCTCCAACATGGACTGACATTCTGGCCTACTTTCAGCCGATGCGACTTGTCTGTCGCTGAACAGTCGCTTTTTATGTATTCAGCACCTATGTATAATGTTGTAAAAATGCTCTAGAAGCTAAAGTCGCAGAAATGTCACACATATTTGGCCTGCAACTTTCTGTGCGACAAATTCAGACAGGAAAAATCAGTATAAATCCTTAGAAAATTATCCCCCAGTGTCTCCATCTGCTGGCGGTATTGAATAAGCATTGCTGCACTGATGGGGTATGCATTAGACGAAAAAAAAGAAGAAAAAGAAGAATAATACGCCCAGAAAAGAAGCGAAAAGGAGAAAAACGTAAAAAAACGTGAAAAAAAAGTAAGAGGAAGAGAAGGGAAAAAAAGGTGGAAATGGGTTTAAAAGTGATTTCGGCAGAGAAATATATATATATATATATATATATATATATATATATATATATATATATACGCGCACACACACACATATATATAAACGTATTCTCCGTTGAGATATTGCAGCCGCTGCTGTGTCCAGGCCCAGGAGCCTTAGCACTGTGCTGTGATGTCACTCAATACCACTGACATCACTAGGTGTAAACAACATCTCTCCTTTGCTGTGTATGTGACTATGGAGCTGTTTGGTGATGTCGTCTATTATGGCCTTCATAGAAGCAACAGGAGATTGTTGCATCCATCTAGAACCCTCAGAACTACAGTGCTATGATGTCACTCACTTCCACAGGCCTTGCAGAGTGTAAACAACAACAACCCAGCTTTGTTGTGTATGTAACCATAGGGATTTGTGATGTCACCTAGAACCTTCACAGCAGCGACAGCTTTATGAGGAGCATCAGCACTGCTCTGCCTGAGCAGAACCATCACCGCCATAGGTTGTCAAATAACCCGGGTTTAACCCACACAGGTAAGTCCAATGGGGTGCAGGCATGTCCTCTATGCTTACAGCTTCCCGTGGGTGTTGGTTTGATACCGTTTGGGGACAGCCAAGGAGGCATCTGCAGGCAACAAAGGTAGGTGTGTGCTTGTGTGTGTGTTTCCTATGCAGATCCTAAGCCCAGTGTCACATGCAAGTAGGAGGAGTAAGAAGGGTTCCTGGCAAATCCGGGTTATGGATTGCATTTAAAAAGGCCCCGTGGGAGTGCAATGGGCCCCTGTCTTGCTGCTTAGCAATAATGGTATGGGTTTAGGTTCTGCTGTGTGTACTGGTGGTTGACTGCCCCCCAGCCCAGAGTGTGCATGGAAAATTGTCTGGCAGCCTCCCTGACAGCAAGCAGTGATAGTGCCCATGAAGGGCACCTTGTTGGGCCCGCCCCTTTCACGGTTATCGCTTCTCGGCCTTTTGGCTAAGATCAAGTGTAGTATCTGTTCTTATCAGTTTAATATCTGATACGTCCCCTATCTGGGGACCATATATTAAATGGATTTTTGAGAACGGGGGCCGATTTCGAAGCTTGCTTCCGTCGCCCTATGCATTGACCCGATATGGCAGTATCTTCGGGTACAGTGCACCACCCCCTTACAGGGTTAAAAAGAAAGATTCCTACTTTCATTGCTACCTGCTTGCTGGCTAGCCAGCTAGCCAGCCCTGTGGGCCTTGCTGCTGCTGCAGCCAAAAAACAAAAGGTGGTGCTGCTGCTGCTTCTGCTGCTTCTGCTTCTGCTTGTGTCTGGCCGCTGTTGGAGCGTCCAGGCACAGGACTTCTGCTGCTGCTGACTAAATGGCCTCCTTAATTGGATCATTTGAGTAGCCAGCACACCTGTGCAGGTAGGGCATGACATGATAGGCAGCTGCCTTGATAGCGGGTGGGTGCTGAATGTTCCTAATTGACAAAATAAGATTAATGCTTATGAAGAAATATAAAATCTCATCCCTTCCCCAATATCGCGCCACACCCCTACCCCTTAATTCCCTGGTTGAACTTGATGGACATATGTCTTTTTTCGACCGTACTAACTATGTAACTATGTAACATAACATGGGGGGGGGGGGGGTCTCCTGGCTGTTCACACAGGTGTGTCATTGCTGTACATTGACCATGCATTGCTTCTGTGGTATTGCAAAGGCAAAGACAAATGCTCCAGCCATCCATTGCACTAATGGATTGGTCATCAGCTGGCTGTCTATGTCCCGCATCAATATAGACCAAAGTACAGAGGGTTAGGCTATGCTATTGTGCACCTACCTGATGCATCAGAAGGTGCGAGGCCCTTGCTAAATTCTGTGCACAGACTTTGAGATCTATACTTTAGACTGTATCTAAACCTGCTCCAACATGGACTGACATTCTGGCCTACTTTCAGCCGATGCGACTTGTCTGTCGCTGAACAGTCGCTTTTTATGTATTCAGCACCTATGTATAATGTTGTAAAAATGCTCTAGAAGCTAAAGTCGCAGAAATGTCACACATATTTGGCCTGCAACTTTCTGTGCGACAAATTCAGACAGGAAAAATCAGTATAAATCCTTAGAAAATTATCCCCCAGTGTCTCCATCTGCTGGCGGTATTGAATAAGCATTGCTGCACTGATGGGGTATGCATTAGACGAAAAAAAAGAAGAAAAAGAAGAATAATACGCCCAGAAAAGAGGCGAAAAGGAGAAAAACGTAAAAAAACGTGAAAAAAAAGTAAGAGGAAGAGAAGGGAAAAAAAGGTGGAAATGGGTTTAAAAGTGATTTCGGCGGAGAAATATATATATATATATATACTATATATATATATATATATACGCGCACACACACACATATATATAAACGTATTCTCCGTTGAGATATTGCAGCCGCTGCTGTGTCCAGGCCCAGGAGCCTTAGCACTGTGCTGTGATGTCACTCAATACCACTGACATCACTAGGTGTAAACAACATCTCTCCTTTGCTGTGTATGTGACTATGGAGCTGTTTGGTGATGTCGTCTATTATGGCCTTCATAGAAGCAACAGGAGATTGTTGCATCCATCTAGAACCCTCAGAACTACAGTGCTATGATGTCACTCACTTCCACAGGCCTTGCAGAGTGTAAACAACAACAACCCAGCTTTGTTGTGTATGTAACCATAGGGATTTGTGATGTCACCTAGAACCTTCACAGCAGCGACAGCTTTATGAGGAGCATCAGCACTGCTCTGCCTGAGCAGAACCATCACCGCCATAGGTTGTCAAATAACCCGGGTTTAACCCACACAGGTAAGTCCAATGGGGTGCAGGCATGTCCTCTATGCTTACAGCTTCCCGTGGGTGTTGGTTTGATACCGTTTGGGGACAGCCAAGGAGGCATCTGCAGGCAACAAAGGTAGGTGTGTGCTTGTGTGTGTGTTTCCTATGCAGATCCTAAGCCCAGTGTCACATGCAAGTAGGAGGAGTAAGAAGGGTTCCTGGCAAATCCGGGTTATGGATTGCATTTAAAAAGGCCCCGTGGGAGTGCAATGGGCCCCTGTCTTGCTGCTTAGCAATAATGGTATGGGTTTAGGTTCTGCTGTGTGTACTGGTGGTTGACTGCCCCCCAGCCCAGAGTGTGCATGGAAAATTGTCTGGCAGCCTCCCTGACAGCAAGCAGTGATAGTGCCCATGAAGGGCACCTTGTTGGGCCCGCCCCTTTCACGGTTATCGCTTCTCGGCCTTTTGGCTAAGATCAAGTGTAGTATCTGTTCTTATCAGTTTAATATCTGATACGTCCCCTATCTGGGGACCATATATTAAATGGATTTTTGAGAACGGGGGCCGATTTCGAAGCTTGCTTCCGTCGCCCTATGCATTGACCCGATATGGCAGTATCTTCGGGTACAGTGCACCACCCCCTTACAGGGTTAAAAAGAAAGATTCCTACTTTCATTGCTACCTGCTTGCTGGCTAGCCAGCTAGCCAGCCCTGTGGGCCTTGCTGCTGCTGCAGCCAAAAAACAAAAGGTGGTGCTGCTGCTGCTTCTGCTGCTTCTGCTTCTGCTTGTGTCTGGCCGCTGTTGGAGCATCCAGGCACAGGACTTCTGCTGCTGCTGACTAAATGGCCTCCTTAATTGGATCATTTGAGTAGCCAGCACACCTGTGCAGGTAGGGCATGACATGATAGGCAGCTGCCTTGATAGCGGGTGGGTGCTGAATGTTCCTAATTGACAAAATAAGATTAATGCTTATGAAGAAATATAAAATCTCATCCCTTCCCCAATATCGCGCCACACCCCTACCCCTTAATTCCCTGGTTGAACTTGATGGACATATGTCTTTTTTCGACCGTACTAACTATGTAACTATGTAACATAACATGGGGGGGGGGGGGGGGGTCTCCTGGCTGTTCACACAGGTGTGTCATTGCTGTACATTGACCATGCATTGCTTCTGTGGTATTGCAAAGGCAAAGACAAATGCTTCCAGCCATCCATTGCACTAATGGATTGGTCATCAGCTGGCTGTCTATGTCCCGCATCAATATAGACCAAAGTACAGAGGGTTAGGCTATGCTATTGTGCACCTACCTGATGCATCAGAAGGTGCGAGGCCCTTGCTAAATTCTGTGCACAGACTTTGAGATCTATACTTTAGACTGTATCTAAACCTGCTCCAACATGGACTGACATTCTGGCCTACTTTCAGCCGATGCGACTTGTCTGTCGCTGAACAGTCGCTTTTTATGTATTCAGCACCTATGTATAATGTTGTAAAAATGCTCTAGAAGCTAAAGTCGCAGAAATGTCACACATATTTGGCCTGCAACTTTCTGTGCGACAAATTCAGACAGGAAAAATCAGTATAAATCCTTAGAAAATTATCCCCCAGTGTCTCCATCTGCTGGCGGTATTGAATAAGCATTGCTGCACTGATGGGGTATGCATTAGACGAAAAAAAAGAAGAAAAAGAAGAAGAATACGCCCAGAAAAGAGGCGAAAAGGAGAAAAACGTAAAAAAACGTGAAAAAAAAGTAAGAGGAAGAGAAGGGAAAAAAAGGTGGAAATGGGTTTAAAAGTGATTTCGGCGGAGAAATATATATATATATATATATATATATATATATATATATATATATATATATACGCGCACACACACACATATATATAAACGTATTCTCCGTTGAGATATTGCAGCCGCTGCTGTGTCCAGGCCCAGGAGCCTTAGCACTGTGCTGTGATGTCACTCAATACCACTGACATCACTAGGTGTAAACAACATCTCTCCTTTGCTGTGTATGTGACTATGGAGCTGTTTGGTGATGTCGTCTATTATGGCCTTCATAGAAGCAACAGGAGATTGTTGCATCCATCTAGAACCCTCAGAACTACAGTGCTATGATGTCACTCACTTCCACAGGCCTTGCAGAGTGTAAACAACAACAACCCAGCTTTGTTGTGTATGTAACCATAGGGATTTGTGATGTCACCTAGAACCTTCACAGCAGCGACAGCTTTATGAGGAGCATCAGCACTGCTCTGCCTGAGCAGAACCATCACCGCCATAGGTTGTCAAATAACCCGGGTTTAACCCACACAGGTAAGTCCAATGGGGTGCAGGCATGTCCTCTATGCTTACAGCTTCCCGTGGGTGTTGGTTTGATACCGTTTGGGGACAGCCAAGGAGGCATCTGCAGGCAACAAAGGTAGGTGTGTGCTTGTGTGTGTGTTTCCTATGCAGATCCTAAGCCCAGTGTCACATGCAAGTAGGAGGAGTAAGAAGGGTTCCTGGCAAATCTGGGTTATGGATTGCATTTAAAAAGGCCCCGTGGGAGTGCAATGGGCCCCTGTCTTGCTGCTTAGCAATAATGGTATGGGTTTAGGTTCTGCTGTGTGTACTGGTGGTTGACTGCCCCCCAGCCCAGAGTGTGCATGGAAAATTGTCTGGCAGCCTCCCTGACAGCAAGCAGTGATAGTGCCCATGAAGGGCACCTTGTTGGGCCCGCCCCTTTCACGGTTATCGCTTCTCGGCCTTTTGGCTAAGATCAAGTGTAGTATCTGTTCTTATCAGTTTAATATCTGATACGTCCCCTATCTGGGGACCATATATTAAATGGATTTTTGAGAACGGGGGCCGATTTCGAAGCTTGCTTCCGTCGCCCTATGCATTGACCCGATATGGCAGTATCTTCGGGTACAGTGCACCACCCCCTTACAGGGTTAAAAAGAAAGATTCCTACTTTCATTGCTACCTGCTTGCTGGCTAGCCAGCTAGCCAGCCCTGTGGGCCTTGCTGCTGCTGCAGCCAAAAAACAAAAGGTGGTGCTGCTGCTGCTTCTGCTGCTTCTGCTTCTGCTTGTGTCTGGCCGCTGTTGGAGCGTCCAGGCACAGGACTTCTGCTGCTGCTGACTAAATGGCCTCCTTAATTGGATCATTTGAGTAGCCAGCACACCTGTGCAGGTAGGGCATGACATGATAGGCAGCTGCCTTGATAGCGGGTGGGTGCTGAATGTTCCTAATTGACAAAATAAGATTAATGCTTATGAAGAAATATAAAATCTCATCCCTTCCCCAATATCGCGCCACACCCCTACCCCTTAATTCCCTGGTTGAACTTGATGGACATATGTCTTTTTTCGACCGTACTAACTATGTAACTATGTAACATAACATGGGGGGGGGGGGGGGGTCTCCTGGCTGTTCACACAGGTGTGTCATTGCTGTACATTGACCATGCATTGCTTCTGTGGTATTGCAAAGGCAAAGACAAATGCTTCCAGCCATCCATTGCACTAATGGATTGGTCATCAGCTGGCTGTCTATGTCCCGCATCAATATAGACCAAAGTACAGAGGGTTAGGCTATGCTATTGTGCACCTACCTGATGCATCAGAAGGTGCGAGGCCCTTGCTAAATTCTGTGCACAGACTTTGAGATCTATACTTTAGACTGTATCTAAACCTGCTCCAACATGGACTGACATTCTGGCCTACTTTCAGCCGATGCGACTTGTCTGTCGCTGAACAGTCGCTTTTTATGTATTCAGCACCTATGTATAATGTTGTAAAAATGCTCTAGAAGCTAAAGTCGCAGAAATGTCACACATATTTGGCCTGCAACTTTCTGTGCGACAAATTCAGACAGGAAAAATCAGTATAAATCCTTAGAAAATTATCCCCCAGTGTCTCCATCTGCTGGCGGTATTGAATAAGCATTGCTGCACTGATGGGGTATGCATTAGACGAAAAAAAAGAAGAAAAAGAAGAATAATACGCCCAGAAAAGAGGCGAAAAGGAGAAAAACGTAAAAAAACGTGAAAAAAAAGTAAGAGGAAGAGAAGGGAAAAAAAGGTGGAAATGGGTTTAAAAGTGATTTCGGCGGAGAAATATATATATATATATATATATATATATATATATATATATATATATATATATATACGCGCACACACACACATATATATAAACGTATTCTCCGTTGAGATATTGCAGCCGCTGCTGTGTCCAGGCCCAGGAGCCTTAGCACTGTGCTGTGATGTCACTCAATACCACTGACATCACTAGGTGTAAACAACATCTCTCCTTTGCTGTGTATGTGACTATGGAGCTGTTTGGTGATGTCGTCTATTATGGCCTTCATAGAAGCAACAGGAGATTGTTGCATCCATCTAGAACCCTCAGAACTACAGTGCTATGATGTCACTCACTTCCACAGGCCTTGCAGAGTGTAAACAACAACAACCCAGCTTTGTTGTGTATGTAACCATAGGGATTTGTGATGTCACCTAGAACCTTCACAGCAGCGACAGCTTTATGAGGAGCATCAGCACTGCTCTGCCTGAGCAGAACCATCACCGCCATAGGTTGTCAAATAACCCGGGTTTAACCCACACAGGTAAGTCCAATGGGGTGCAGGCATGTCCTCTATGCTTACAGCTTCCCGTGGGTGTTGGTTTGATACCGTTTGGGGACAGCCAAGGAGGCATCTGCAGGCAACAAAGGTAGGTGTGTGCTTGTGTGTGTGTTTCCTATGCAGATCCTAAGCCCAGTGTCACATGCAAGTAGGAGGAGTAAGAAGGGTTCCTGGCAAATCCGGGTTATGGATTGCATTTAAAAAGGCCCCGTGGGAGTGCAATGGGCCCCTGTCTTGCTGCTTAGCAATAATGGTATGGGTTTAGGTTCTGCTGTGTGTACTGGTGGTTGACTGCCCCCCAGCCCAGAGTGTGCATGGAAAATTGTCTGGCAGCCTCCCTGACAGCAAGCAGTGATAGTGCCCATGAAGGGCACCTTGTTGGGCCCGCCCCTTTCACGGTTATCGCTTCTCGGCCTTTTGGCTAAGATCAAGTGTAGTATCTGTTCTTATCAGTTTAATATCTGATACGTCCTCTATCTGGGGACCATATATTAAATGGATTTTTGAGAACGGGGGCCGATTTCGAAGCTTGCTTCCGTCGCCCTATGCATTGACCCGATATGGCAGTATCTTCGGGTACAGTGCACCACCCCCTTACAGGGTTAAAAAGAAAGATTCCTACTTTCATTGCTACCTGCTTGCTGGCTAGCCAGCTAGCCAGCCCTGTGGGCCTTGCTGCTGCTGCAGCCAAAAAACAAAAGGTGGTGCTGCTGCTGCTTCTGCTGCTGCTTGTGTCTGGCCGCTGTTGGAGCGTCCAGGCACAGGACTTCTGCTGCTGCTGACTAAATGGCCTCCTTAATTGGATCATTTGAGTAGCCAGCACACCTGTGCAGGTAGGGCATGACATGATAGGCAGCTGCCTTGATAGCGGGTGGGTGCTGAATGTTCCTAATTGACAAAATAAGATTAATGCTTATGAAGAAATATAAAATCTCATCCCTTCCCCAATATCGCGCCACACCCCTACCCCTTAATTCCCTGGTTGAACTTGATGGACATATGTCTTTTTTCGACCGTACTAACTATGTAACTATGTAACATAACATGGGGGGGGGGGGGGGTCTCCTGGCTGTTCACACAGGTGTGTCATTGCTGTACATTGACCATGCATTGCTTCTGTGGTATTGCAAAGGCAAAGACAAATGCTTCCAGCCATCCATTGCACTAATGGATTGGTCATCAGCTGGCTGTCTATGTCCCGCATCAATATAGACCAAAGTACAGAGGGTTAGGCTATGCTATTGTGCACCTACCTGATGCATCAGAAGGTGCGAGGCCCTTGCTAAATTCTGTGCACAGACTTTGAGATCTATACTTTAGACTGTATCTAAACCTGCTCCAACATGGACTGACATTCTGGCCTACTTTCAGCCGATGCGACTTGTCTGTCGCTGAACAGTCGCTTTTTATGTATTCAGCACCTATGTATAATGTTGTAAAAATGCTCTAGAAGCTAAAGTCGCAGAAATGTCACACATATTTGGCCTGCAACTTTCTGTGCGACAAATTCAGACAGGAAAAATCAGTATAAATCCTTAGAAAATTATCCCCCAGTGTCTCCATCTGCTGGCGGTATTGAATAAGCATTGCTGCACTGATGGGGTATGCATTAGACGAAAAAAAAGAAGAAAAAGAAGAATAATACGCCCAGAAAAGAGGCGAAAAGGAGAAAGACGTAAAAAAACGTGAAAAAAAAGTAAGAGGAAGAGAAGGGAAAAAAAGGTGGAAATGGGTTTAAAAGTGATTTCGGCGGAGAAATATATATATATATATATATATATATATATATATATATATATATACGCGCACACACACACATATATATAAACATATTCTCCGTTGAGATATTGCAGCCGCTGCTGTGTCCAGGCCCAGGAGCCTTAGCACTGTGCTGTGATGTCACTCAATACCACTGACATCACTAGGTGTAAACAACATCTCTCCTTTGCTGTGTATGTGACTATGGAGCTGTTTGGTGATGTCGTCTATTATGGCCTTCATAGAAGCAACAGGAGATTGTTGCATCCATCTAGAACCCTCAGAACTACAGTGCTATGATGTCACTCACTTCCACAGGCCTTGCAGAGTGTAAACAACAACAACCCAGCTTTGTTGTGTATGTAACCATAGGGATTTGTGATGTCACCTAGAACCTTCACAGCAGCGACAGCTTTATGAGGAGCATCAGCACTGCTCTGCCTGAGCAGAACCATCACCGCCATAGGTTGTCAAATAACCCGGGTTTAACCCACACAGGTAAGTCCAATGGGGTGCAGGCATGTCCTCTATGCTTACAGCTTCCCGTGGGTGTTGGTTTGATACCGTTTGGGGACAGCCAAGGAGGCATCTGCAGGCAACAAAGGTAGGTGTGTGCTTGTGTGTGTGTTTCCTATGCAGATCCTAAGCCCAGTGTCACATGCAAGTAGGAGGAGTAAGAAGGGTTCCTGGCAAATCCGGGTTATGGATTGCATTTAAAAAGGCCCCGTGGGAGTGCAATGGGCCCCTGTCTTGCTGCTTAGCAATAATGGTATGGGTTTAGGTTCTGCTGTGTGTACTGGTGGTTGACTGCCCCCCAGCCCAGAGTGTGCATGGAAAATTGTCTGGCAGCCTCCCTGACAGCAAGCAGTGATAGTGCCCATGAAGGGCACCTTGTTGGGCCCGCCCCTTTCACGGTTATCGCTTCTCGGCCTTTTGGCTAAGATCAAGTGTAGTATCTGTTCTTATCAGTTTAATATCTGATACGTCCCCTATCTGGGGACCATATATTAAATGGATTTTTGAGAACGGGGGCCGATTTCGAAGCTTGCTTCCGTCGCCCTATGCATTGACCCGATATGGCAGTATCTTCGGGTACAGTGCACCACCCCCTTACAGGGTTAAAAAGAAAGATTCCTACTTTCATTGCTACCTGCTTGCTGGCTAGCCAGCTAGCCAGCCCTGTGGGCCTTGCTGCTGCTGCAGCCAAAAAACAAAAGGTGGTGCTGCTGCTGCTTCTGCTGCTTCTGCTTCTGCTTGTGTCTGGCCGCTGTTGGAGCGTCCAGGCACAGGACTTCTGCTGCTGCTGACTAAATGGCCTCCTTAATTGGATCATTTGAGTAGCCAGCACACCTGTGCAGGTAGGGCATGACATGATAGGCAGCTGCCTTGATAGCGGGTGGGTGCTGAATGTTCCTAATTGACAAAATAAGATTAATGCTTATGAAGAAATATAAAATCTCATCCCTTCCCCAATATCGCGCCACACCCCTACCCCTTAATTCCCTGGTTGAACTTGATGGACATATGTCTTTTTTCGACCGTACTAACTATGTAACTATGTAACATAACATGGGGGGGGGGGGGGGGGGGTCTCC
This sequence comes from Hyla sarda, assembly GCF_029499605.1. NCBI lineage: Eukaryota > Metazoa > Chordata > Amphibia > Anura > Hylidae > Hyla > Hyla sarda. The sequence continues at coordinate 46,191 of NW_026607907.1, read as the reverse complement.
TGGCTGTTCACACAGGTGTGTCATTGCTGTACATTGACCATGCATTGCTTCTGTGGTATTGCAAAGGCAAAGACAAATGCTTCCAGCCATCCATTGCACTAATGGATTGGTCATCAGCTGGCTGTCTATGTCCCGCATCAATATAGACCAAAGTACAGAGGGTTAGGCTATGCTATTGTGCACCTACCTGATGCATCAGAAGGTGCGAGGCCCTTGCTAAATTCTGTGCACAGACTTTGAGATCTATACTTTAGACTGTATCTAAACCTGCTCCAACATGGACTGACATTCTGGCCTACTTTCAGCCGATGCGACTTGTCTGTCGCTGAACAGTCGCTTTTTATGTATTCAGCACCTATGTATAATGTTGTAAAAATGCTCTAGAAGCTAAAGTCGCAGAAATGTCACACATATTTGGCCTGCAACTTTCTGTGCGACAAATTCAGACAGGAAAAATCAGTATAAATCCTTAGAAAATTATCCCCCAGTGTCTCCATCTGCTGGCGGTATTGAATAAGCATTGCTGCACTGATGGGGTATGCATTAGACGAAAAAAAAGAAGAAAAAGAAGAATAATACGCCCAGAAAAGAGGCGAAAAGGAGAAAGACGTAAAAAAACGTGAAAAAAAAGTAAGAGGAAGAGAAGGGAAAAAAAGGTGGAAATGGGTTTAAAAGTGATTTCGGCGGAGAAATATATATATATATATATATATATATATATATATATATATATATACGCGCACACACACACATATATATAAACGTATTCTCCGTTGAGATATTGCAGCCGCTGCTGTGTCCAGGCCCAGGAGCCTTAGCACTGTGCTGTGATGTCACTCAATACCACTGACATCACTAGGTGTAAACAACATCTCTCCTTTGCTGTGTATGTGACTATGGAGCTGTTTGGTGATGTCGTCTATTATGGCCTTCATAGAAGCAACAGGAGATTGTTGCATCCATCTAGAACCCTCAGAACTACAGTGCTATGATGTCACTCACTTCCACAGGCCTTGCAGAGTGTAAACAACAACAACCCAGCTTTGTTGTGTATGTAACCATAGGGATTTGTGATGTCACCTAGAACCTTCACAGCAGCGACAGCTTTATGAGGAGCATCAGCACTGCTCTGCCTGAGCAGAACCATCACCGCCATAGGTTGTCAAATAACCCGGGTTTAACCCACACAGGTAAGTCCAATGGGGTGCAGGCATGTCCTCTATGCTTACAGCTTCCCGTGGGTGTTGGTTTGATACCGTTTGGGGACAGCCAAGGAGGCATCTGCAGGCAACAAAGGTAGGTGTGTGCTTGTGTGTGTGTTTCCTATGCAGATCCTAAGCCCAGTGTCACATGCAAGTAGGAGGAGTAAGAAGGGTTCCTGGCAAATCCGGGTTATGGATTGCATTTAAAAAGGCCCCGTGGGAGTGCAATGGGCCCCTGTCTTGCTGCTTAGCAATAATGGTATGGGTTTAGGTTCTGCTGTGTGTACTGGTGGTTGACTGCCCCCCAGCCCAGAGTGTGCATGGAAAATTGTCTGGCAGCCTCCCTGACAGCAAGCAGTGATAGTGCCCATGAAGGGCACCTTGTTGGGCCCGCCCCTTTCACGGTTATCGCTTCTCGGCCTTTTGGCTAAGATCAAGTGTAGTATCTGCATTTGGTCTGGTCGGAAGGTGTCTGTGGTACCCCGCTTCTCGGCCTTGGGGGATTGTCTCTCCTTACGGAGGGACTTCACCCCCTTGCTGCTATTGGGGAGCGGGCTTAGTCCACGGACAACGGGTTGCGATCCCCCTGTCTCTGGGACCTTGTATCTCAGAAGGCATTTTCGGTACGTTGAGCGTTACCTGTAGCTTCGGAAGCACCTAGGGTACCCCCGACCTCTGCCTTGGGTAAGGGTTCCGCTTTTATAGCGGGATTCCGAGCCCCTGCTGCTATTGGGGAAGGGGCTTAGTCCCTGGGTGTGGAAGATGCCGTTCTCCTGGGCTTTCCCCTCTGGGGAAATGTCGATGCGAAATACCATCCGCATAGAGGTGTCGGAGAGCCATCGTCAGTTGAAGAACCTCCGCTTCATTGCGGAGGTGATTCTTCTTGACTACTTCCGCCTCAATAGGGAGGACATCCTGTGTCTAAATGACCAGGAAAGCCGTGGCCTGTATACCGTCACCTTCACGGCCACGGCGTGTTGCGATAACATCTATGCAACCTTGTCTGGTGCGGACCAGAGGGACGATCGACTCGACGGTCTTTCGTTCCAGTTCCTCTATGGTGAGGAACATATACCGTTGGTGGTGGCTATGCACAGCCCTCATGTGACCACGGAGGATATAGCCACTTTTCTTCGGCGATACTGCGAAGAGGTGCGATTCGCAAACAAAATCTTGAACTCCGTGCGGTTCTGGAACGGCAAGAGGAAGTTCTGGGTCAAGCTCCGTAAGGATCCCGGTGGTATTGGGGGTCTTTGCCATCCGCCCCCAAATTTTGCCATCGGGAGAGTTCGGGGCTTCCTGTTCTATCCTCAAATGCCTATGTATTGCCGAAATTGCTTGAGGTTTGGCCACACCCAGGAGACCTGCGGCGCGGAGCGTGTGATTCGCTGCAATAGGTGTGGCCAAGAAGGTCACATAGCCTCAAGATGTAGCCATACGATAAGGTGCAACCTCTGCGGAGAGGAAAATCACGATTTTAATTCCTGTCCCCATAAAGCAAAAACTACGATGGGTGGGTCAAGGCTGGGCCCACCCAAAGAGGGGACAGGACAAAAGACGTCCTTTTTTAAGATGCCCAAACCCCAGATGGCAGGTACTGATGGGTCCAGGCCCAAGACCTCTGGTGCTCCATCGGGGGGCCCACCGGTGGTAGTGCTAGGGGGAGGCCATGGGGATTCCACGAAGCCCGGGCGGGTGATCGAGTTTACTGCCCGGGAAATTGAAAGACGTCGATCGACTTCCTACCTGGCTCAAGAGCCCGCCGAAACTTCTGAAGGGGGCTCACCTGTGGCGGGTGGCAGCCGACGGGCCTCGGTGGGGGCAAAAGTGGACCCAAAATTGCAGCATAAGCCAGGTACTGGCTTGGCCCAGGGTCGCCCTGCTCCGGACGAAGAGGCCCCGGTGAAAGCCCGCCGGAAGGGGAGCCAGGTGGCCAGGTCTGAGCCCGGTCCTGTTACTCCGCCTATACAGGACAGGGCCAAGAAGACAAGTGGCGCCAAACCAGGGTTTGCTGCCCCGCCAGCAGTGGACCCGGTGGGTAAAACTGGCCATCGTCGATCGATGGGGAAGTTGGAGCAACAGTCCTCAGCAACGCTTGCTGGGGAACAAGCGATGAAAACTTCCCAAGGTAGCGGCAAAGGTTCCGGAAAAGAGGCCTCACAGGCCCCTGTGCAGCAGTTCCAGTCGTCAAATGATGAAAGAAGACGCAGATCCATCAGCCGGGGGCCAGAGATTACATCGAGTGAGAGCAACACAGAGGATATGGACAGCAGTGTGACATTTAAAAGACAAAGAGAAGAAGAAGAGGAAGACATTCAAAGGAAAGCGGCGTGCCGTAGTTCGGACGAGAGCGAGCTCAGGGTCGGGGCATCATCGATCTCAAGCTCCGACCCTCAGAACATCAAGGAGCTGATGACCCCGCAGGCGGGGGATGACGGTACGCAGCTTATTATTGACTTTGATTCTCCAAGCACGGACTCTCCATAAACTATGCCTATCCCTGTAAAAATTGCCTCACTCAATGTGAGGTCCTTAAAGAGCCCTGATCGCAGGGCTGCTTTATTTTCTTATCTAGAGACATGTGACTTTGACCTTTGCCTGCTACAAGAATGTGGAATCCCTAGTAAAATGGACTATAAAGACTTAAAAGAAGACTGGAAGCTGGGCCCATCCATATGGTCCGGTGCAAATGACTGTCGTTCTGTGGGTGTTGGGCTGCTCTGCCGAGGCCAGTCCTTTTCTATTCATACAGTAACTGAGATTGTGCCTGGCAGAGCTCTTTTAATTCATCTATATTTTAATGGACTTTTAATTCGTGTTTTAAATGTGTATGCCCCTCCTGATAAACAGGAGCGGGCAGAACTATTTGAAATTTTACCACTGTTTTGTGTTGGGTCTTCCCCCCTGCTGGTGGGAGGTGATTTTAACTGCATACGTGATGGGGAACACCGGCAGGGTGGGGATATTAATCGTAAAGACCGCACTTCTTACCTGCTTAAAAATTTTATTGATGATTTTAATTTGAAAGATTGCTGGAAGGATCTCTTGCCGGAGGACCCAGGCGCCACATGGTCCAATGGAAGAGTGAGCTCCAGAATCGATTTTATTTTTTCCTCTAGAGCTTTTAAACCCCTGAAATGCACGCTCGAGCAGAATATCTTCTCTGATCATAAGCTCCTCTTGGTGGGCCTGGAGCTAGAGGGGGAGCAAAAAGCAAAAAGGGGCCTCTGGAGATTAAACACCACACTCCTAGAGGACCCTGAGATAAAAGAGGAGTTTGTGCGGACCTACCAATGCTGGCAATCACAAAGAAAACCCCACGAGCCTATGCTGCACTGGTGGGAGGGCACCAAATCTAAAATCAGATTTTTTTTTATCAAAGCAGGTAAGAAGAAGGCAAAAATGGAAAAACAGTGGTTTTATGTTCTTAACATGCGTTTAAATGTACTTTTTAAATTGAAAGAAGCTGGTATGGATGTAGAAAATGATATTTTAAACCTTAAAACTGAAATAAAACATGCCATAGAAAAGAAAGGGAAACAAATCATTTTTAACTCACATGTGCAGCACCTGGAGGAGGGCGAGAAATGTTCCCGTTTCTTTTTTAAAAAAGTGATGAATAGGAGGGATATCATCCAAAACCTTGAGGGTGAATCCACTCCAAAAGGCATGTTAGATGCAGTTTTTAACTTCTACCAGCTTCTTTTTAATAAGAAAGATCTTAATCCATCCTTTTTAGAACATGTTCTTAATTCCCTTGATTTTAAGCTAGATGTTTTAGACCAGGAGGTTTTATCCCGTGATCTTAACTTAGATGAACTTTTATTTGTTTTTAAAAGTTTTTCTAGTGGGAAGGCCCCTGGGGAAGATGGTTTACCCATCGAATTTTATTTAGCTTTTTGGGATATTTTAAAGGATGATATGGTTTTATTGTATAAAGAAACTTTTATTGTTAATGAACTTCCCCCTTCCTGGAGGAGGGGGATTGTATCATTACTTTTTAAAAAGGGTGAAAAGGATATGCTAAAAAATTGGCGCCCCATCACACTTTTAAATGTCGATTATAAAGTTTTAGCCAAGTTATTAGCTGTCCGTTTTAAACCTTTTATTCATAAATTAATTCACCCAAATCAGGTTTGTGGGGTACCTGGAAGGTCTATAGCTGAATCCCTAAATATTTTAAGAGATGTTTTATGGTATTTTAAGGATAGAAATCAAACTGTAGCAATTTTATCCTTAGACTTTGAAAAAGCCTTTGATAGGGTCTCCCATGAATACCTGTTTTTAGTTCTTAAAAAGATGGCAGTGCCTGAAACGATTTTAAGCCGAATCATGCTTTTATACCGATCCTGTTTTAGTCAAGTCTCTGTTAATGGCTTTTTAACCAGCGGTGTTCCTCTTTTATCAGGTGACAAACAGGGCTGCCCCCTGTCCCCACTCCTTTTTATTTGCGCAATCGAACCACTGATGGCCCTCCTCAGAAAAGACCGGGTAGTAAGAGGCGTACCGATACCTGGTGGAGGAGGGACCCATCTAAAGGTGTTGGGGTACATGGATGATGTCACCATACTGTGCCCGGACTCTCCATCCATGAGGGGGGCATTGAGGAACACCAGCTATTTCTGCGAGGTCTCTGGTTTTAAGCTAAACACAGATAAATGTGACTGTTTTTATATTGGCTCCTGGGATTCATCCATCACCCCAGGAGTCACAATGCAACAGGATCAAATTAAAGTTTTAGGTATTGTTTTTAACCAGGTCAATGATGGGAGCCCTAACTGGGATTCAGCTATAGCTAAGATGGAGAAGAAGATTTTAATGTGGAATCTTAGAAACCTTACCATGGAGGGGAAGATTTTAATAATAAAGATGGTTTTACTCCCTATTATGCTATACATTGCCATGGTATTTCCTCCATCTATTTTATACATTAAAAAAGTAACTAGAATTGTTTTTTCTTTTTTATGGGGTTCAAAAATGGAGAAATTAAAGCGTGATTTTATGTACAAAAGTAAAGATAATGGCGGGAAAGATGTTCCTAACCTTTTTACTTTCTTTTACATAAAGTATTTCTGTTTCTGTTTTAAAATTATTAAATCCGATGGCATTTTTAGCTGCTTTTTAAGGTACGCTGCGGGCATGGTTTTTAAAAGATGGTTGCGCATCCCTCTGAACGCTCCGGTGCTTCTGTGTCCCCCAAAACATTATGTGGTGTTGGAAAAGACAGTCAGGCTCCTAGGTCTCCAAGATTTGGAGCCTGACATACTGGGGGACCAGAGAAAGGTATCAAAGGTCCTCAGGCGGAGTGAGGTTACCCTGGCAGTGTCCAATTTCACACAGGCAAGATCCAAAAAGGTATGGCGGAACGTGTACGGGAAGTTTCTGGCGAATGTACACAGGGATCTTGCCTGGGCAATCGTCCACCAGTGCCTCCCTACTCGTGAGTTCCAGCACAGGCGAGGACTGGTGGCGAGAGCCAAGTGCCCGAGAGATGGCTGCGGAGTGGACGAAACGGTGCTGCACATATTTTGGAACTGCCCTTTTGCACGGGAGCTTTGGAGGAAGGTAGGCCCACTTTTGAAGTGGGCCTGCGGCCTAAAAGATTTTAGTCACGAATGTGTCTTTTACGGTCTTTTTAACTGCCCCAATTTTAAACAGCAGATGATCTGCTGGATGATTATTAATTGTTTTAAAAATGCCATCTGGAAAGTTAGGAACATCTTACTTTTTAAACATGATTTTATTGATGTTAAAAACTGTATAAAGCTGGCCCTGAGTGAGATGTACATCTATTACCTAAGAGACAAGAAACAGTTGGGGGCCAGCGAGGCAGCATCCATGTGGTGTCTGCCTCTATGGAACGAAATAACAGTATAATCAGTTTTTATGACATTTGTATAATGTTTTATCCTGCCATTTTTATTTTTTCTCCTTTTATTACTGGTTTTATTATTTGTATTTTAAAACTTTTGTGAACCTTTTATTATTTTGCATTTTAAATTTTGTATGGTTTCTTATTTATTCAATAAAATTTTGTTGAAACCTTATCTGTTCTTATCAGTTTAATATCTGATACGTCCCCTATCTGGGGACCATATATTAAATGGATTTTTGAGAACGGGGGCCGATTTCGAAGCTTGCTTCCGTCACCCTATGCATTGACCCGATATGGCAGTATCTTCGGGTACAGTGCACCACCCCCTTACAGGGTTAAAAAGAAAGATTCCTACTTTCATTGCTACCTGCTTGCTGGCTAGCCAGCTAGCCAGCCCTGTGGGCCTTGCTGCTGCTGCAGCCAAAAAACAAAAGGTGGTGCTGCTGCTGCTTCTGCTGCTTCTGCTTCTGCTTGTGTCTGGCCGCTGTTGGAGCGTCCAGGCACAGGACTTCTGCTGCTGCTGACTAAATGGCCTCCTTAATTGGATCATTTGAGTAGCCAGCACACCTGTGCAGGTAGGGCATGACATGATAGGCAGCTGCCTTGATAGCGGGTGGGTGCTGAATGTTCCTAATTGACAAAATAAGATTAATGCTTATGAAGAAATATAAAATCTCATCCCTTCCCCAATATCGCGCCACACCCCTACCCCTTAATTCCCTGGTTGAACTTGATGGACATATGTCTTTTTTCGACCGTACTAACTATGTAACTATGTAACATAACATGGGGGGGGGGGGGGGGGGTCTCCTGGCTGTTCACACAGGTGTGTCATTGCTGTACATTGACCATGCATTGCTTCTGTGGTATTGCAAAGGCAAAGACAAATGCTTCCAGCCATCCATTGCACTAATGGATTGGTCATCAGCTGGCTGTCTATGTCCCGCATCAATATAGACCAAAGTACAGAGGGTTAGGCTATGCTATTGTGCACCTACCTGATGCATCAGAAGGTGCGAGGCCCTTGCTAAATTCTGTGCACAGACTTTGAGATCTATACTTTAGACTGTATCTAAACCTGCTCCAACATGGACTGACATTCTGGCCTACTTTCAGCCGATGCGACTTGTCTGTCGCTGAACAGTCGCTTTTTATGTATTCAGCACCTATGTATAATGTTGTAAAAATGCTCTAGAAGCTAAAGTCGCAGAAATGTCACACATATTTGGCCTGCAACTTTCTGTGCGACAAATTCAGACAGGAAAAATCAGTATAAATCCTTAGAAAATTATCCCCCAGTGTCTCCATCTGCTGGCGGTATTGAATAAGCATTGCTGCACTGATGGGGTATGCATTAGACGAAAAAAAAGAAGAAAAAGAAGAATAATACGCCCAGAAAAGAGGCGAAAAGGAGAAAAACATAAAAAAACGTGAAAAAAAAGTAAGAGGAAGAGAAGGGAAAAAAAGGTGGAAATGGGTTTAAAAGTGATTTCGGCGGAGAAATATATATATATATATATATATATATATATATATATATATATACGCACACACACACATATATATAAACGTATTCTCCGTTGAGATATTGCAGCCGCTGCTGTGTCCAGGCCCAGGAGCCTTAGCACTGTGCTGTGATGTCACTCAATACCACTGACATCACTAGGTGTAAACAACATCTCTCCTTTGCTGTGTATGTGACTATGGAGCTGTTTGGTGATGTCGTCTATTATGGCCTTCATAGAAGCAACAGGAGATTGTTGCATCCATCTAGAACCCTCAGAACTACAGTGCTATGATGTCACTCACTTCCACAGGCCTTGCAGAGTGTAAACAACAACAACCCAGCTTTGTTGTGTATGTAACCATAGGGATTTGTGATGTCACCTAGAACCTTCACAGCAGCGACAGCTTTATGAGGAGCATCAGCACTGCTCTGCCTGAGCAGAACCATCACCGCCATAGGTTGTCAAATAACCCGGGTTTAACCCACACAGGTAAGTCCAATGGGGTGCAGGCATGTCCTCTATGCTTACAGCTTCCCGTGGGTGTTGGTTTGATACCGTTTGGGGACAGCCAAGGAGGCATCTGCAGGCAACAAAGGTAGGTGTGTGCTTGTGTGTGTGTTTCCTATGCAGATCCTAAGCCCAGTGTCACATGCAAGTAGGAGGAGTAAGAAGGGTTCCTGGCAAATCCGGGTTATGGATTGCATTTAAAAAGGCCCCGTGGGAGTGCAATGGGCCCCTGTCTTGCTGCTTAGCAATAATGGTATGGGTTTAGGTTCTGCTGTGTATACTGGTGGTTGACTGCCCCCCAGCCCAGAGTGTGCATGGAAAATTGTCTGGCAGCCTCCCTGACAGCAAGCAGTGATAGTGCCCATGAAGGGCACCTTGTTGGGCCCGCCCCTTTCACGGTTATCGCTTCTCGGCCTTTTGGCTAAGATCAAGTGTAGTATCTGTTCTTATCAGTTAAATATCTGATACGTCCCCTATCTGGGGACCATATATTAAATGGATTTTTGAGAACGGGGGCAGATTTCGAAGCTTGCTTCCGTCGCCCTATGCATTGACCCGATATGGCAGTATCTTCGGGTACAGTGCACCACCCCCTTACAGGGTTAAAAAGAAAGATTCCTACTTTCATTGCTACCTGCTTGCTGGCTAGCCAGCTAGCCAGCCCTGTGGGCCTTGCTGCTGCTGCAGCCAAAAAACAAAAGGTGGTGCTGCTGCTGCTTCTGCTGCTTCTGCTTCTGCTTGTGTCTGGCCGCTGTTGGAGCGTCCAGGCACAGGACTTCTGCTGCTGCTGACTAAATGGCCTCCTTAATTGGATCATTTGAGTAGCCAGCACACCTGTGCAGGTAGGGCATGACATGATAGGCAGCTGCCTTGATAGCGGGTGGGTGCTGAATGTTCCTAATTGACAAAATAAGATTAATGCTTATGAAGAAATATAAAATCTCATCCCTTCCCCAATATCGCGCCACACCCCTACCCCTTAATTCCCTGGTTGAACTTGATGGACATATGTCTTTTTTCGACCGTACTAACTATGTAACTATGTAACATAACATGGGGGGGGGGGGTCTCCTGGCTGTTCACACAGGTGTGTCATTGCTGTACATTGACCATGCATTGCTTCTGTGGTATTGCAAAGGCAAAGACAAATGCTTCCAGCCATCCATTGCACTAATGGATTGGTCATCAGCTGGCTGTCTATGTCCCGCATCAATATAGACCAAAGTACAGAGGGTTAGGCTATGCTATTGTGCACCTACCTGATGCATCAGAAGGTGCGAGGCCCTTGCTAAATTCTGTGCACAGACTTTGAGATCTATACTTTAGACTGTATCTAAACCTGCTCCAACATGGACTGACATTCTGGCCTACTTTCAGCCGATGCGACTTGTCTGTCGCTGAACAGTCGCTTTTTATGTATTCAGCACCTATGTATAATGTTGTAAAAATGCTCTAGAAGCTAAAGTCGCAGAAATGTCACACATATTTGGCCTGCAACTTTCTGTGCGACAAATTCAGACAGGAAAAATCAGTATAAATCCTTAGAAAATTATCCCCCAGTGTCTCCATCTGCTGGCGGTATTGAATAAGCATTGCTGCACTGATGGGGTATGCATTAGACGAAAAAAAAGAAGAAAAAGAAGAATAATACGCCCAGAAAAGAGGCGAAAAGGAGAAAAACGTAAAAAAACGTGAAAAAAAAGTAAGAGGAAGAGAAGGGAAAAAAAGGTGGAAATGGGTTTAAAAGTGATTTCGGCGGAGAAATATATATATATATATATATATATATATATATATATATATATACGCGCACACACACACATATATATAAACGTATTCTCCGTTGAGATATTGCAGCCGCTGCTGTGTCCAGGCCCAGGAGCCTTAGCACTGTGCTGTGATGTCACTCAATACCACTGACATCACTAGGTGTAAACAACATCTCTCCTTTGCTGTGTATGTGACTATGGAGCTGTTTGGTGATGTCGTCTATTATGGCCTTCATAGAAGCAACAGGAGATTGTTGCATCCATCTAGAACCCTCAGAACTACAGTGCTATGATGTCACTCACTTCCACAGGCCTTGCAGAGTGTAAACAACAACAACCCAGCTTTGTTGTGTATGTAACCATAGGGATTTGTGATGTCACCTAGAACCTTCACAGCAGCGACAGCTTTATGAGGAGCATCAGCACTGCTCTGCCTGAGCAGAACCATCACCGCCATAGGTTGTCAAATAACCCGGGTTTAACCCACACAGGTAAGTCCAATGGGGTGCAGGCATGTCCTCTATGCTTACAGCTTCCCGTGGGTGTTGGTTTGATACCGTTTGGGGACAGCCAAGGAGGCATCTGCAGGCAACAAAGGTAGGTGTGTGCTTGTGTGTGTGTTTCCTATGCAGATCCTAAGCCCAGTGTCACATGCAAGTAGGAGGAGTAAGAAGGGTTCCTGGCAAATCCGGGTTATGGATTGCATTTAAAAAGGCCCCGTGGGAGTGCAATGGGCCCCTGTCTTGCTGCTTAGCAATAATGGTATGGGTTTAGGTTCTGCTGTGTGTACTGGTGGTTGACTGCCCCCCAGCCCAGAGTGTGCATGGAAAATTGTCTGGCAGCCTCCCTGACAGCAAGCAGTGATAGTGCCCATGAAGGGCACCTTGTTGGGCCCGCCCCTTTCACGGTTATCGCTTCTCGGCCTTTTGGCTAAGATCAAGTGTAGTATCTGTTCTTATCAGTTTAATATCTGATACGTCCCCTATCTGGGGACCATATATTAAATGGATTTTTGAGAACGGGGGCCGATTTCGAAGCTTGCTTCCGTCGCCCTATGCATTGACCCGATATGGCAGTATCTTCGGGTACAGTGCACCACCCCCTTACAGGGTTAAAAAGAAAGATTCCTACTTTCATTGCTGGCTAGCCAGCTAGCCAGCCCTGTGGGCCTTGCTGCTGCTGCAGCCAAAAAACAAAAGGTGGTGCTGCTGCTGCTTCTGCTGCTTCTGCTTCTGCTTGTGTCTGGCCGCTGTTGGAGCGTCCAGGCACAGGACTTCTGCTGCTGACTAAATGGCCTCCTTAATTGGATCATTTGAGTAGCCAGCACACCTGTGCAGGTAGGGCATGACATGATAGGCAGCTGCCTTGATAGCGGGTGGGTGCTGAATGTTCCTAATTGACAAAATAAGATTAATGCTTATGAAGAAATATAAAATCTCATCCCTTCCCCAATATCGCGCCACACCCCTACCCCTTAATTCCCTGGTTGAACTTGATGGACATATGTCTTTTTTCGACCGTACTAACTATGTAACTATGTAACATAACATGGGGGGGGGGGGGGGGTCTCCTGGCTGTTCACACAGGTGTGTCATTGCTGTACATTGACCATGCATTGCTTCTGTGGTATTGCAAAGGCAAAGACAAATGCTTCCAGCCATCCATTGCACTAATGGATTGGTCATCAGCTGGCTGTCTATGTCCCGCATCAATATAGACCAAAGTACAGAGGGTTAGGCTATGCTATTGTGCACCTACCTGATGCATCAGAAGGTGCGAGGCCCTTGCTAAATTCTGTGCACAGACTTTGAGATCTATACTTTAGACTGTATCTAAACCTGCTCCAACATGGACTGACATTCTGGCCTACTTTCAGCCGATGCGACTTGTCTGTCGCTGAACAGTCGCTTTTTATGTATTCAGCACCTATGTATAATGTTGTAAAAATGCTCTAGAAGCTAAAGTCGCAGAAATGTCACACATATTTGGCCTGCAACTTTCTGTGCGACAAATTCAGACAGGAAAAATCAGTATAAATCCTTAGAAAATTATCCCCCAGTGTCTCCATCTGCTGGCGGTATTGAATAAGCATTGCTGCACTGATGGGGTATGCATTAGACGAAAAAAAAGAAGAAAAAGAAGAATAATACGCCCAGAAAAGAGGCGAAAAGGAGAAAAACGTAAAAAAACGTGAAAAAAAAGTAAGAGGAAGAGAAGGGAAAAAAAGGTGGAAATGGGTTTAAAAGTGATTTTGGCGGAGAAATATATATATATATATATATATATATATATATATATACGCGCACACACACACATATATATAAACGTATTCTCCGTTGAGATATTGCAGCCGCTGCTGTGTCCAGGCCCAGGAGCCTTAGCACTGTGCTGTGATGTCACTCAATACCACTGACATCACTAGGTGTAAACAACATCTCTCCTTTGCTGTGTATGTGACTATGGAGCTGTTTGGTGATGTCGTCTATTATGGCCTTCATAGAAGCAACAGGAGATTGTTGCATCCATCTAGAACCCTCAGAACTACAGTGCTATGATGTCACTCACTTCCACAGGCCTTGCAGAGTGTAAACAACAACAACCCAGCTTTGTTGTGTATGTAACCATAGGGATTTGTGATGTCACCTAGAACCTTCACAGCAGCGACAGCTTTATGAGGAGCATCAGCACTGCTCTGCCTGAGCAGAACCATCACCGCCATAGGTTGTCAAATAACCCGGGTTTAACCCACACAGGTAAGTCCAATGGGGTGCAGGCATGTCCTCTATGCTTACAGCTTCCCGTGGGTGTTGGTTTGATACCGTTTGGGGACAGCCAAGGAGGCATCTGCAGGCAACAAAGGTAGGTGTGTGCTTGTGTGTGTGTTTCCTATGCAGATCCTAAGCCCAGTGTCACATGCAAGTAGGAGGAGTAAGAAGGGTTCCTGGCAAATCCGGGTTATGGATTGCATTTAAAAAGGCCCCGTGGGAGTGCAATGGGCCCCTGTCTTGCTGCTTAGCAATAATGGTATGGGTTTAGGTTCTGCTGTGTGTACTGGTGGTTGACTGCCCCCCAGCCCAGAGTGTGCATGGAAAATTGTCTGGCAGCCTCCCTGACAGCAAGCAGTGATAGTGCCCATGAAGGGCACCTTGTTGGGCCCGCCCCTTTCACGGTTATCGCTTCTCGGCCTTTTGGCTAAGATCAAGTGTAGTATCTGTTCTTATCAGTTTTCATGCTGGTGGGGATGGGTGCTGCATGGAGGATGCAGGTGTACCAGGGCTTTCCGCTGCTGGTTCTGAGGAATCAGCTCGACGGCTGCCCCGATGTGACCTGTTCCCTCCGGGTCTCGCCATGAGGCTGAGAGGGTCTAGAGCCGAGGTACTTTTGTGCCTCGGGGAGTGGTGACCCCGAGGTGCCGAAACTCACTGGGAGAATAGACTCACTGGGTTGAAGCACGGGCACCATAATCTCTTCACCTTGTGGCACTCACCTCTTGATTCCCGGCCTTCTGGCTAGGATCAGAGAAATTTTTATAGATCCGGCCGGATGTCCGGGCAGTATATCTGCACACATTCACTTATTTATTTCTTTTTTGTCTCACTGTGTCACTTTTTGCGTGTTGTGTGTTCACAGGATTTGTCAGGATGCGGTAGCCCTTCTGGGTGTCCCTCCTGGCGGTCTAGGGGAGGTGTGTGTGGCCATTAGGTTCCGCACCTCCCTGCAAACACCCCGGGTACTCCTGCTTTGGCAGGGTACCTACCGTAATCGGCTCTGCGGGCAGATACCTTGGCTAACGCCAAGGGGGATGCCGGGAGCATTTGTGGTCCCCTAGTAGCTTCGGCGAAAAGGGACATCGAACCTGGAACCTCGCAGGTACCTTTTGGTCCGGAGGCGAAGGGTAAGGTTTGTTGGGGGGCCTCTCTCCTATCGGAGAAGGGCTTGCGATAGACCGCATCCTTTGTGCACGTTTTTTTAGTGTAACACGTTTGCACTTTTTCTTGCACTTTGGGTGAATCGAAAGCACGTTCCTCGGCTTTAGATAAAAAAAATCTGTTCTTATCAGTTTAATATCTGATACGTCCCCTATCTGGGGACCATATATTAAATGGATTTTTGAGAACGGGGGCCGATTTCGAAGCTTGCTTCCGTCGCCCTATGCATTCACCCGATATGGCAGTATCTTCGGGTACAGTGCACCACCCCCTTACAGGGTTAAAAAGAAAGATTCCTACTTTCATTGCTACCTGCTTGCTGGCTAGCCAGCTAGCCATTCCTGTGGGCCTTGCTGCTGCTGCAGCCAAAAAACAAAAGGTGGTGCTGCTGCTGCTTCTGCTGCTTCTGCTTCTGCTTGTGTCTGGCCAATGTTGGAGCGTCCAGGCACAGGACTTCTGCTGCTGCTGACTAAATGGCCTCCTTAATTGGATCATTTGAGTAGCCAGCACACCTGTGCAGGTAGGGCATGACATGATAGGCAGCTGCCTTGATAGCGGGTGGGTGCTGAATGTTCCTAATTGACAAAATAAGATTAATGCTTATGAAGAAATATAAAATCTCATCCCTTCCCCAATATCGCGCCACACCCCTACCCCTTAATTCCCTGGTTGAACTTGATGGACATATGTCTTTTTTCGACCGTACTAACTATGTAACTATGTAACATAACATGGGGGGGGGGGGGGTCTCCTGGCTGTTCACACAGGTGTGTCATTGCTGTACATTGACCATGCATTGCTTCTGTGGTATTGCAAAGGCAATGACAAATGCTTCCAGCCATCCATTGCACTAATGGATTGGTCATCAGCTGGCTGTCTATGTCCCGCATCAATATAGACCAAAGTACAGAGGGTTAGGCTATGCTATTGTGCACCTACCTGATGCATCAGAAGGTGCGAGGCCCTTGCTAAATTCTGTGCACAGACTTTGAGATCTATACTTTAGACTGTATCTAAACCTGCTCCAACATGGACTGACATTCTGGCCTACTTTCAGCCGATGCGACTTGTCTGTCGCTGAACAGTCGCTTTTTATGTATTCAGCACCTATGTATAATGTTGTAAAAATGCTCTAGAAGCTAAAGTCGCAGAAATGTCACACATATTTGGCCTGCAACTTTCTGTGCGACAAATTCAGACAGGAAAAATCAGTATAAATCCTTAGAAAATTATCCCCCAGTGTCTCCATCTGCTGGCGGTATTGAATAAGCATTGCTGCACTGATGGGGTATGCATTAGACGAAAAAAAAAGAAGAAAAAGAAGAATAATACGCCCAGAAAAGAGGCGAAAAGGAGAAAAACGTAAAAAAACGTGAAAAAAAAGTAAGAGGAAGAGAAGGGAAAAAAAGGTGGAAATGGGTTTAAAAGTGATTTCGGCGGAGAAATATATATATATATATATATATATATATATATATATATATATATATACGCGCACACACACACATATATATAAACGTATTCTCCGTTGAGATATTGCAGCCGCTGCTGTGTCCAGGCCCAGGAGCCTTAGCACTGTGCTGTGATGTCACTCAATACCACTGACATCACTAGGTGTAAACAACATCTCTCCTTTGCTGTGTATGTGACTATGGAGCTGTTTGGTGATGTCGTCTATTATGGCCTTCATAGAAGCAACAGGAGATTGTTGCATCCATCTAGAACCCTCAGAACTACAGTGCTATGATGTCACTCACTTCCACAGGCCTTGCAGAGTGTAAACAACAACAACCCAGCTTTGTTGTGTATGTAACCATAGGGATTTGTGATGTCACCTAGAACCTTCACAGCAGCGACAGCTTTATGAGGAGCATCAGCACTGCTCTGCCTGAGCAGAACCATCACCGCCATAGGTTGTCAAATAACCCGGGTTTAACCCACACAGGTAAGTCCAATGGGGTGCAGGCATGTCCTCTATGCTTACAGCTTCCCGTGGGTGTTGGTTTGATACCGTTTGGGGACAGCCAAGGAGGCATCTGCAGGCAACAAAGGTAGGTGTGTGCTTGTGTGTGTGTTTCCTATGCAGATCCTAAGCCCAGTGTCACATGCAAGTAGGAGGAGTAAGAAGGGTTCCTGGCAAATCCGGGTTATGGATTGCATTTAAAAAGGCCCCGTGGGAGTGCAATGGGCCCCTGTCTTGCTGCTTAGCAATAATGGTATGGGTTTAGGTTCTGCTGTGTGTACTGGTGGTTGACTGCCCCCCAGCCCAGAGTGTGCATGGAAAATTGTCTGGCAGCCTCCCTGACAGCAAGCAGTGATAGTGCCCATGAAGGGCACCTTGTTGGGCCCGCCCCTTTCACGGTTATCGCTTCTCGGCCTTTTGGCTAAGATCAAGTGTAGTATCTGTTCTTATCAGTTTAATATCTGATACGTCCCCTATCTGGGGACCATATATTAAATGGATTTTTGAGAACGGGGGCCGATTTCGAAGCTTGCTTCCGTCGCCCTATGCATTGACCCGATATGGCAGTATCTTCGGGTACAGTGCACCACCCCCTTACAGGGTTAAAAAGAAAGATTCCTACTTTCATTGCTGGCTAGCCAGCTAGCCAGCCCTGTGGGCCTTGCTGCTGCTGCAGCCAAAAAACAAAAGGTGGTGCTGCTGCTGCTTCTGCTTCTGCTTGTGTCTGGCCGCTGTTGGAGCGTCCAGGCACAGGACTTCTGCTGCTGCTGACTAAATGGCCTCCTTAATTGGATCATTTGAGTAGCCAGCACACCTGTGCAGGTAGGGCATGACATGATAGGCAGCTGCCTTGATAGCGGGTGGGTGCTGAATGTTCCTAATTGACAAAATAAGATTAATGCTTATGAAGAAATATAAAATCTCATCCCTTCCCCAATATCGCGCCACACCCCTACCCCTTAATTCCCTGGTTGAACTTGATGGACATATGTCTTTTTTCGACCGTACTAACTATGTAACTATGTAACATAACATGGGGGGGGGGGGGGGGGTCTCCTGGCTGTTCACACAGGTGTGTCATTGCTGTACATTGACCATGCATTGCTTCTGTGGTATTGCAAAGGCAAAGACAAATGCTTCCAGCCATCCATTGCACTAATGGATTGGTCATCAGCTGGCTGTCTATGTCCCGCATCAATATAGACCAAAGTACAGAGGGTTAGGCTATGCTATTGTGCACCTACCTGATGCATCAGAAGGTGCGAGGCCCTTGCTAAATTCTGTGCACAGACTTTGAGATCTATACTTTAGACTGTATCTAAACCTGCTCCAACATGGACTGACATTCTGGCCTACTTTCAGCCGATGCGACTTGTCTGTCGCTGAACAGTCGCTTTTTATGTATTCAGCACCTATGTATAATGTTGTAAAAATGCTCTAGAAGCTAAAGTCGCAGAAATGTCACACATATTTGGCCTGCAACTTTCTGTGTGCGACAAATTCAGACAGGAAAAATCAGTATAAATCCTTAGAAAATTATCCCCCAGTGTCTCCATCTGCTGGCGGTATTGAATAAGCATTGCTGCACTGATGGGGTATGCATTAGACGAAAAAAAAGAAGAAAAAGAAGAATAATACGCCCAGAAAAGAGGCGAAAAGGAGAAAAACGTAAAAAAACGTGAAAAAAAAGTAAGAGGAAGAGAAGGGAAAAAAAGGTGGAAATGGGTTTAAAAGTGATTTCGGCGGAGAAATATATATATATATATATATATATATATATATATATATATATATATACGCGCACACACACACATATATATAAACGTATTCTCCGTTGAGATATTGCAGCCGCTGCTGTGTCCAGGCCCAGGAGCCTTAGCACTGTGCTGTGATGTCACTCAATACCACTGACATCACTAGGTGTAAACAACATCTCTCCTTTGCTGTGTATGTGACTATGGAGCTGTTTGGTGATGTCGTCTATTATGGCCTTCATAGAAGCAACAGGAGATTGTTGCATCCATCTAGAACCCTCAGAACTACAGTGCTATGATGTCACTCACTTCCACAGGCCTTGCAGAGTGTAAACAACAACAACCCAGCTTTGTTGTGTATGTAACCATAGGGATTTGTGATGTCACCTAGAACCTTCACAGCAGCGACAGCTTTATGAGGAGCATCAGCACTGCTCTGCCTGAGCAGAACCATCACCGCCATAGGTTGTCAAATAACCCGGGTTTAACCCACACAGGTAAGTCCAATGGGGTGCAGGCATGTCCTCTATGCTTACAGCTTCCCGTGGGTGTTGGTTTGATACCGTTTGGGGACAGCCAAGGAGGCATCTGCAGGCAACAAAGGTAGGTGTGTGCTTGTGTGTGTGTTTCCTATGCAGATCCTAAGCCCAGTGTCACATGCAAGTAGGAGGAGTAAGAAGGGTTCCTGGCAAATCCGGGTTATGGATTGCATTTAAAAAGGCCCCGTGGGAGTGCAATGGGCCCCTGTCTTGCTGCTTAGCAATAATGGTATGGGTTTAGGTTCTGCTGTGTGTACTGGTGGTTGACTGCCCCCCAGCCCAGAGTGTGCATGGAAAATTGTCTGGCAGCCTCCCTGACAGCAAGCAGTGATAGTGCCCATGAAGGGCACCTTGTTGGGCCCGCCCCTTTCACGGTTATCGCTTCTCGGCCTTTTGGCTAAGATCAAGTGTAGTATCTGTTCTTATCAGTTTAATATCTGATACGTCCCCTATCTGGGGACCATATATTAAATGGATTTTTGAGAACGGGGGCCGATTTCGAAGCTTGCTTCCGTCGCCCTATGCATTGACCCGATATGGCAGTATCTTCGGGTACAGTGCACCACCCCCTTACAGGGTTAAAAAGAAAGATTCCTACTTTCATTGCTACCTGCTTGCTGGCTAGCCAGCTAGCCAGCCCTGTGGGCCTTGCTGCTGCTGCAGCCAAAAAACAAAAGGTGGTGCTGCTGCTGCTTCTGCTGCTTCTGCTTCTGCTTGTGTCTGGCCGCTGTTGGAGCGTCCAGGCACAGGACTTCTGCTGCTGCTGACTAAATGGCCTCCTTAATTGGATCATTTGAGTAGCCAGCACACCTGTGCAGGTAGGGCATGACATGATAGGCAGCTGCCTTGATAGCGGGTGGGTGCTGAATGTTCCTAATTGACAAAATAAGATTAATGCTTATGAAGAAATATAAAATCTCATCCCTTCCCCAATATCGCGCCACACCCCTACCCCTTAATTCCCTGGTTGAACTTGATGGACATATGTCTTTTTTCGACCGTACTAACTATGTAACTATGTAACATAACATGGGGGGGGGGGGGGGTCTCCTGGCTGTTCACACAGGTGTGTCATTGCTGTACATTGACCATGCATTGCTTCTGTGGTATTGCAAAGGCAAAGACAAATGCTTCCAGCCATCCATTGCACTAATGGATTGGTCATCAGCTGGCTGTCTATGTCCCGCATCAATATAGACCAAAGTACAGAGGGTTAGGCTATGCTATTGTGCACCTACCTGATGCATCAGAAGGTGCGAGGCCCTTGCTAAATTCTGTGCACAGACTTTGAGATCTATACTTTAGACTGTATCTAAACCTGCTCCAACATGGACTGACATTCTGGCCTACTTTCAGCCGATGCGACTTGTCTGTCGCTGAACAGTCGCTTTTTATGTATTCAGCACCTATGTATAATGTTGTAAAAATGCTCTAGAAGCTAAAGTTGCAGAAATGTCACACATATTTGGCCTGCAACTTTCTGTGCGACAAATTCAGACAGGAAAAATCAGTATAAATCCTTAGAAAATTATCCCCCAGTGTCTCCATCTGCTGGCGGTATTGAATAAGCATTGCTGCACTGATGGGGTATGCATTAGACGAAAAAAAAGAAGAAAAAGAAGAATAATACGCCCAGAAAAGAGGCGAAAAGGAGAAAAACGTAAAAAAACGTGAAAAAAAAGTAAGAGGAAGAGAAGGGAAAAAAAGGTGGAAATGGGTTTAAAAGTGATTTCGGCGGAGAAATATATATATATATATATATATATATATATATATATATATATATATACACGCACACACACACATATATATAAACGTATTCTCCGTTGAGATATTGCAGCCGCTGCTGTGTCCAGGCCCAGGAGCCTTAGCACTGTGCTGTGATGTCACTCAATACCACTGACATCACTAGGTGTAAACAACATCTCTCCTTTGCTGTGTATGTGACTATGGAGCTGTTTGGTGATGTCGTCTATTATGGCCTTCATAGAAGCAACAGGAGATTGTTGCATCCATCTAGAACCCTCAGAACTACAGTGCTATGATGTCACTCACTTCCACAGGCCTTGCAGAGTGTAAACAACAACAACCCAGCTTTGTTGTGTATGTAACCATAGGGATTTGTGATGTCACCTAGAACCTTCACAGCAGCGACAGCTTTATGAGGAGCATCAGCACTGCTCTGCCTGAGCAGAACCATCACCGCCATAGGTTGTCAAATAACCCGGGTTTAACCCACACAGGTAAGTCCAATGGGGTGCAGGCATGTCCTCTATGCTTACAGCTTCCCGTGGGTGTTGGTTTGATACCGTTTGGGGACAGCCAAGGAGGCATCTGCAGGCAACAAAGGTAGGTGTGTGCTTGTGTGTGTGTTTCCTATGCAGATCCTAAGCCCAGTGTCACATGCAAGTAGGAGGAGTAAGAAGGGTTCCTGGCAAATCCGGGTTATGGATTGCATTTAAAAAGGCCCCGTGGGAGTGCAATGGGCCCCTGTCTTGCTGCTTAGCAATAATGGTATGGGTTTAGGTTCTGCTGTGTGTACTGGTGGTTGACTGCCCCCCAGCCCAGAGTGTGCATGGAAAATTGTCTGGCAGCCTCCCTGACAGCAAGCAGTGATAGTGCCCATGAAGGGCACCTTGTTGGGCCCGCCCCTTTCACGGTTATCGCTTCTCGGCCTTTTGGCTAAGATCAAGTGTAGTATCTGTTCTTATCAGTTTAATATCTGATACGTCCCCTATCTGGGGACCATATATTAAATGGATTTTTGAGAACGGGGGCCGATTTCGAAGCTTGCTTCCGTCGCCCTATGCATTGACCCGATATGGCAGTATCTTCGGGTACAGTGCACCACCCCCTTACAGGGTTAAAAAGAAAGATTCCTACTTTCATTGCTACCTGCTTGCTGGCTAGCCAGCTAGCCAGCCCTGTGGGCCTTGCTGCTGCTGCAGCCAAAAAACAAAAGGTGGTGCTGCTGCTGCTTCTGCTGCTTCTGCTTCTGCTTCTGCTTGTGTCTGGCCGCTGTTGGAGCGTCCAGGCACAGGACTTCTGCTGCTGCTGACTAAATGGCCTCCTTAATTGGATCATTTGAGTAGCCAGCACACCTGTGCAGGTAGGGCATGACATGATAGGCAGCTGCCTTGATAGCGGGTGGGTGCTGAATGTTCCTAATTGACAAAATAAGATTAATGCTTATGAAGAAATATAAAATCTCATCCCTTCCCCAATATCGCGCCACACCCCTACCCCTTAATTCCCTGGTTGAACTTGATGGACATATGTCTTTTTTCGACCGTACTAACTATGTAACTATGTAACATAACATGGGGGGGGTCTCCTGGCTGTTCACACAGGTGTGTCATTGCTGTACATTGACCATGCATTGCTTCTGTGGTATTGCAAAGGCAAAGACAAATGCTTCCAGCCATCCATTGCACTAATGGATTGGTCATCAGCTGGCTGTCTATGTCCCGCATCAATATAGACCAAAGTACAGAGGGTTAGGCTATGCTATTGTGCACCTACCTGATGCATCAGAAGGTGCGAGGCCCTTGCTAAATTCTGTGCACAGACTTTGAGATCTATACTTTAGACTGTATCTAAACCTGCTCCAACATGGACTGACATTCTGGCCTACTTTCAGCCGATGCGACTTGTCTGTCGCTGAACAGTCGCTTTTTATGTATTCAGCACCTATGTATAATGTTGTAAAAATGCTCTAGAAGCTAAAGTCGCAGAAATGTCACACATATTTGGCCTGCAACTTTCTGTGCGACAAATTCAGACAGGAAAAATCAGTATAAATCCTTAGAAAATTATCCCCCAGTGTCTCCATCTGCTGGCGGTATTGAATAAGCATTGCTGCACTGATGGGGTATGCATTAGACGAAAAAAAAGAAGAAAAAGAAGAATAATACGCCCAGAAAAGAGGCGAAAAGGAGAAAAACGTAAAAAAACGTGAAAAAAAAGTAAGAGGAAGAGAAGGGAAAAAAAGGTGGAAATGGGTTTAAAAGTGATTTCGGCGGAGAAATATATATATATATATATATATGCGCACACACACACATATATATAAACGTATTCTCCGTTGAGATATTGCAGCCGCTGCTGTGTCCAGGCCCAGGAGCCTTAGCACTGTGCTGTGATGTCACTCAATACCACTGACATCACTAGGTGTAAACAACATCTCTCCTTTGCTGTGTATGTGACTATGGAGCTGTTTGGTGATGTCGTCTATTATGGCCTTCATAGAAGCAACAGGAGATTGTTGCATCCATCTAGAACCCTCAGAACTACAGTGCTATGATGTCACTCACTTCCACAGGCCTTGCAGAGTGTAAACAACAACAACCCAGCTTTGTTGTGTATGTAACCATAGGGATTTGTGATGTCACCTAGAACCTTCACAGCAGCGACAGCTTTATGAGGAGCATCAGCACTGCTCTGCCTGAGCAGAACCATCACCGCCATAGGTTGTCAAATAACCCGGGTTTAACCCACACAGGTAAGTCCAATGGGGTGCAGGCATGTCCTCTATGCTTACAGCTTCCCGTGGGTGTTGGTTTGATACCGTTTGGGGACAGCCAAGGAGGCATCTGCAGGCAACAAAGGTAGGTGTGTGCTTGTGTGTGTGTTTCCTATGCAGATCCTAAGCCCAGTGTCACATGCAAGTAGGAGGAGTAAGAAGGGTTCCTGGCAAATCCGGGTTATGGATTGCATTTAAAAAGGCCCCGTGGGAGTGCAATGGGCCCCTGTCTTGCTGCTTAGCAATAATGGTATGGGTTTAGGTTCTGCTGTGTGTACTGGTGGTTGACTGCCCCCCAGCCCAGAGTGTGCATGGAAAATTGTCTGGCAGCCTCCCTGACAGCAAGCAGTGATAGTGCCCATGAAGGGCACCTTGTTGGGCCCGCCCCTTTCACGGTTATCGCTTCTCGGCCTTTTGGCTAAGATCAAGTGTAGTATCTGTTCTTATCAGTTTAATATCTGATACGTCCCCTATCTGGGGACCATATATTAAATGGATTTTTGAGAACGGGGGCCGATTTCGAAGCTTGCTTCCGTCGCCCTATGCATTGACCCGATATGGCAGTATCTTCGGGTACAGTGCACCACCCCCTTACAGGGTTAAAAAGAAAGATTCCTACTTTCATTGCTACCTGCTTGCTGGCTAGCCAGCTAGCCAGCCCTGTGGGCCTTGCTGCTGCTGCAGCCAAAAAACAAAAGGTGGTGCTGCTGCTGCTTCTGCTGCTTCTGCTTCTGCTTGTGTCTGGCCGCTGTTGGAGCGTCCAGGCACAGGACTTCTGCTGCTGCTGACTAAATGGCCTCCTTAATTGGATCATTTGAGTAGCCAGCACACCTGTGCAGGTAGGGCATGACATGATAGGCAGCTGCCTTGATAGCGGGTGGGTGCTGAATGTTCCTAATTGACAAAATAAGATGAATGCTTATGAAGAAATATAAAATCTCATCCCTTCCCCAATATCGCGCCACACCCCTACCCCTTAATTCCCTGGTTGAACTTGATGGACATATGTCTTTTTTCGACCGTACTAACTATGTAACTATGTAACATAACATGGGGGGGGGGGGTCTCCTGGCTGTTCACACAGGTGTGTCATTGCTGTACATTGACCATGCATTGCTTCTGTGGTATTGCAAAGGCAAAGACAAATGCTTCCAGCCATCCATTGCACTAATGGATTGGTCATCAGCTGGCTGTCTATGTCCCGCATCAATATAGACCAAAGTACAGAGGGTTAGGCTATGCTATTGTGCACCTACCTGATGCATCAGAAGGTGCGAGGCCCTTGCTAAATTCTGTGCACAGACTTTGAGATCTATACTTTAGACTGTATCTAAACCTGCTCCAACATGGACTGACATTCTGGCCTACTTTCAGCCGATGCGACTTGTCTGTCGCTGAACAGTCGCTTTTTATGTATTCAGCACCTATGTATAATGTTGTAAAAATGCTCTAGAAGCTAAAGTCGCAGAAATGTCACACATATTTGGCCTGCAACTTTCTGTGCGACAAATTCAGACAGGAAAAATCAGTATAAATCCTTAGAAAATTATCCCCCAGTGTCTCCATCTGCTGGCGGTATTGAATAAGCATTGCTGCACTGATGGGGTATGCATTAGACGAAAAAAAAGAAGAAAAAGAAGAATAATACGCCCAGAAAAGAGGCGAAAAGGAGAAAAACGTAAAAAAACGTGAAAAAAAAGTAAGAGGAAGAGAAGGGAAAAAAAGGTGGAAATGGGTTTAAAAGTGATTTCGGCGGAGAAATATATATATATATATATATATATATATATATATATATATGCGCACACACACACATATATATATAAACGTATTCTCCGTTGAGATATTGCAGCCGCTGCTGTGTCCAGGCCCAGGAGCCTTAGCACTGTGCTGTGATGTCACTCAATACCACTGACATCACTAGGTGTAAACAACATCTCTCCTTTGCTGTGTATGTGACTATGGAGCTGTTTGGTGATGTCGTCTATTATGGCCTTCATAGAAGCAACAGGAGATTGTTGCATCCATCTAGAACCCTCAGAACTACAGTGCTATGATGTCACTCACTTCCACAGGCCTTGCAGAGTGTAAACAACAACAACCCAGCTTTGTTGTGTATGTAACCATAGGGATTTGTGATGTCACCTAGAACCTTCACAGCAGCGACAGCTTTATGAGGAGCATCAGCACTGCTCTGCCTGAGCAGAACCATCACCGCCATAGGTTGTCAAATAACCCGGGTTTAACCCACACAGGTAAGTCCAATGGGGTGCAGGCATGTCCTCTATGCTTACAGCTTCCCGTGGGTGTTGGTTTGATACCGTTTGGGGACAGCCAAGGAGGCATCTGCAGGCAACAAAGGTAGGTGTGTGCTTGTGTGTGTGTTTCCTATGCAGATCCTAAGCCCAGTGTCACATGCAAGTAGGAGGAGTAAGAAGGGTTCCTGGCAAATCCGGGTTATGGATTGCATTTAAAAAGGCCCCGTGGGAGTGCAATGGGCCCCTGTCTTGCTGCTTACCAATAATGGTATGGGTTTAGGTTCTGCTGTGTGTACTGGTGGTTGACTGCCCCCCAGCCCAGAGTGTGCATGGAAAATTGTCTGGCAGCCTCCCTGACAGCAAGCAGTGATAGTGCCCATGAAGGGCACCTTGTTGGGCCCGCCCCTTTCACGGTTATCGCTTCTCGGCCTTTTGGTTAAGATCAAGTGTAGTATCTGTTCTTATCAGTTTAATATCTGATACGTCCCCTATCTGGGGACCATATATTAAATGGATTTTTGAGAACGGGGGCAGATTTCGAAGCTTGCTTCCGTCGCCCTATGCATTGACCCGATATGGCAGTATCTTCGGGTACAGTGCACCACCCCCCTTACAGGGTTAAAAAGAAAGATTCCTACTTTCATTGCTACCTGCTTGCTGGCTAGCCAGCTAGCCAGCCCTGTGGGCCTTGCTGCTGCTGCAGCCAAAAAACAAAAGGTGGTGCTGCTTCTGCTGCTTCTGCTTCTGCTTGTGTCTGGCCGCTGTTGGAGCGTCCAGGCACAGGACTTCTGCTGCTGCTGACTAAATGGCCTCCTTAATTGGATCATTTGAGTAGCCAGCACACCTGTGCAGGTAGGGCATGACATGATAGGCAGCTGCCTTGATAGCGGGTGGGTGCTGAATGTTCCTAATTGACAAAATAAGATTAATGCTTATGAAGAAATATAAAATCTCATCCCTTCCCCAATATCGCGCCACACCCCTACCCCTTAATTCCCTGGTTGAACTTGATGGACATATGTCTTTTTTCGACCGTACTAACTATGTAACTATGTAACATAACATGGGGGGGGGGGGTCTCCTGGCTGTTCACACAGGTGTGTCATTGCTGTACATTGACCATGCATTGCTTCTGTGGTATTGCAAAGGCAAAGACAAATGCTTCCAGCCATCCATTGCACTAATGGATTGGTCATCAGCTGGCTGTCTATGTCCCGCATCAATATAGACCAAAGTACAGAGGGTTAGGCTATGCTATTGTGCACCTACCTGATGCATCAGAAGGTGCGAGGCCCTTGCTAAATTCTGTGCACAGACTTTGAGATCTATACTTTAGACTGTATCTAAACCTGCTCCAACATGGACTGACATTCTGGCCTACTTTCAGCCGATGCGACTTGTCTGTCGCTGAACAGTCGCTTTTTATGTATTCAGCACCTATGTATAATGTTGTAAAAATGCTCTAGAAGCTAAAGTCGCAGAAATGTCACACATATTTGGCCTGCAACTTTCTGTGCGACAAATTCAGACAGGAAAAATCAGTATAAATCCTTAGAAAATTATCCCCCAGCGTCTCCATCTGCTGGCGGTATTGAATAAGCATTGCTGCACTGATGGGGTATGCATTAGACGAAAAAAAAGAAGAAAAAGAAGAATAATACGCCCAGAAAAGAGGCGAAAAGGAGAAAAACGTAAAAAAACGTGAAAAAAAAGTAAGAGGAAGAGAAGGGAAAAAAAGGTGGAAATGGGTTTAAAAGTGATTTCGGCGGAGAAATATATATATATATATATATATATATATATATATATACGCGCACACACACACATATATATAAACGTATTCTCCGTTGAGATATTGCAGCCGCTGCTGTGTCCAGGCCCAGGAGCCTTAGCACTGTGCTGTGATGTCACTCAATACCACTGACATCACTAGGTGTAAACAACATCTCTCCTTTGCTGTGTATGTGACTATGAAGCTGTTTGGTGATGTCGTCTATTATGGCCTTCATAGAAGCAACAGGAGATTGTTGCATCCATCTAGAACCCTCAGAACTACAGTGCTATGATGTCACTCACTTCCACAGGCCTTGCAGAGTGTAAACAACAACAACCCAGCTTTGTTGTGTATGTAACCATAGGGATTTGTGATGTCACCTAGAACCTTCACAGCAGCGACAGCTTTATGA
This sequence comes from Hyla sarda, assembly GCF_029499605.1. Classification (NCBI taxonomy): domain Eukaryota; kingdom Metazoa; phylum Chordata; class Amphibia; order Anura; family Hylidae; genus Hyla; species Hyla sarda. Next base: position 18,179 of record NW_026607907.1, on the reverse strand, counting down.
GGAGCATCAGCACTGCTCTGCCTGAGCAGAACCATCACCGCCATAGGTTGTCAAATAACCCGGGTTTAACCCACACAGGTAAGTCCAATGGGGTGCAGGCATGTCCTCTATGCTTACAGCTTCCCGTGGGTGTTGGTTTGATACCGTTTGGGGACAGCCAAGGAGGCATCTGCAGGCAACAAAGGTAGGTGTGTGCTTGTGTGTGTGTTTCCTATGCAGATCCTAAGCCCAGTGTCACATGCAAGTAGGAGGAGTAAGAAGGGTTCCTGGCAAATCCGGGTTATGGATTGCATTTAAAAAGGCCCCGTGGGAGTGCAATGGGCCCCTGTCTTGCTGCTTAGCAATAATGGTATGGGTTTAGGTTCTGCTGTGTGTACTGGTGGTTGACTGCCCCCCAGCCCAGAGTGTGCATGGAAAATTGTCTGGCAGCCTCCCTGACAGCAAGCAGTGATAGTGCCCATGAAGGGCACCTTGTTGGGCCCGCCCCTTTCACGGTTATCGCTTCTCGGCCTTTTGGCTAAGATCAAGTGTAGTATCTGTTCTTATCAGTTTAATATCTGATACGTCCCCTATCTGGGGACCATATATTAAATGGATTTTTGAGAACGGGGGCCGATTTCGAAGCTTGCTTCCGTCGCCCTATGCATTGACCCGATATGGCAGTATCTTCGGGTACAGTGCACCACCCCCTTACAGGGTTAAAAAGAAAGATTCCTACTTTCATTGCTACCTGCTTGCTGGCTAGCCAGCTAGCCAGCCCTGTGGGCCTTGCTGCTGCTGCAGCAGCCAAAAAACAAAAGGTGCTGCTGCTGCTGCTTCTGCTGCTTCTGCTTCTGCTTGTGTCTGGCCGCTGTTGGAGCGTCCAGGCACAGGACTTCTGCTGCTGCTGACTAAATGGCCTCCTTAATTGGATCATTTGAGTAGCCAGCACACCTGTGCAGGTAGGGCATGACATGATAGGCAGCTGCCTTGATAGCGGGTGGGTGCTGAATGTTCCTAATTGACAAAATAAGATGAATGCTTATGAAGAAATATAAAATCTCATCCCTTCCCCAATATCGCGCCACACCCCTACCCCTTAATTCCCTGGTTGAACTTGATGGACATATGTCTTTTTTCGACCGTACTAACTATGTAACTATGTAACATAACATGGGGGGGGGGGGGGGGGGGGGGTCTCCTGGCTGTTCACACAGGTGTGTCATTGCTGTACATTGACCATGCATTGCTTCTGTGGTATTGCAAAGGCAAAGACAAATGCTTCCAGCCATCCATTGCACTAATGGATTGGTCATCAGCTGGCTGTCTATGTCCCGCATCAATATAGACCAAAGTACAGAGGGTTAGGCTATGCTATTGTGCACCTACCTGATGCATCAGAAGGTGCGAGGCCCTTGCTAAATTCTGTGCACAGACTTTGAGATCTATACTTTAGACTGTATCTAAACCTGCTCCAACATGGACTGACATTCTGGCCTACTTTCAGCCGATGCGACTTGTCTGTCGCTGAACAGTCGCTTTTTATGTATTCAGCACCTATGTATAATGTTGTAAAAATGCTCTAGAAGCTAAAGTCGCAGAAATGTCACACATATTTGGCCTGCAACTTTCTGTGCGACAAATTCAGACAGGAAAAATCAGTATAAATCCTTAGAAAATTATCCCCCAGTGTCTCCATCTGCTGGCGGTATTGAATAAGCATTGCTGCACTGATGGGGTATGCATTAGACGAAAAAAAAGAAGAAAAAGAAGAATAATACGCCCAGAAAAGAGGCGAAAAGGAGAAAGACGTAAAAAAACGTGAAAAAAAAGTAAGAGGAAGAGAAGGGAAAAAAAGGTGGAAATGGGTTTAAAAGTGATTTCGGCGGAGAATATATATATATATATATATATATATATATATATATATATATATATATACGCGCACACACACACATATATATAAACGTATTCTCCGTTGAGATATTGCAGCCGCTGCTGTGTCCAGGCCCAGGAGCCTTAGCACTGTGCTGTGATGTCACTCAATACCACTGACATCACTAGGTGTAAACAACATCTCTCCTTTGCTGTGTATGTGACTATGGAGCTGTTTGGTGATGTCGTCTATTATGGCCTTCATAGAAGCAACAGGAGATTGTTGCATCCATCTAGAACCCTCAGAACTACAGTGCTATGATGTCACTCACTTCCACAGGCCTTGCAGAGTGTAAACAACAACAACCCAGCTTTGTTGTGTATGTAACCATAGGGATTTGTGATGTCACCTAGAACCTTCACAGCAGCGACAGCTTTATGAGGAGCATCAGCACTGCTCTGCCTGAGCAGAACCATCACCGCCATAGGTTGTCAAATAACCCTGGTTTAACCCACACAGGTAAGTCCAATGGGGTGCAGGCATGTCCTCTATGCTTACAGCTTCCCGTGGGTGTTGGTTTGATACCGTTTGGGGACAGCCAAGGAGGCATCTGCAGGCAACAAAGGTAGGTGTGTGCTTGTGTGTGTGTTTCCTATGCAGATCCTAAGCCCAGTGTCACATGCAAGTAGGAGGAGTAAGAAGGGTTCCTGGCAAATCCGGGTTATGGATTGCATTTAAAAAGGCCCCGTGGGAGTGCAATGGGCCCCTGTCTTGCTGCTTAGCAATAATGGTATGGGTTTAGGTTCTGCTGTGTGTACTGGTGGTTGACTGCCCCCCAGCCCAGAGTGTGCATGGAAAATTGTCTGGCAGCCTCCCTGACAGCAAGCAGTGATAGTGCCCATGAAGGGCACCTTGTTGGGCCCGCCCCTTTCACGGTTATCGCTTCTCGGCCTTTTGGCTAAGATCAAGTGTAGTATCTGTTCTTATCAGTTTAATATCTGATACGTCCCCTATCTGGGGACCATATATTAAATGGATTTTTGAGAACGGGGGCCGATTTCGAAGCTTGATTCCGTCGCCCTATGCATTGACCCGATATGGCAGTATCTTCGGGTACAGTGCACCACCCCCTTACAGGGTTAAAAAGAAAGATTCCTACTTTCATTGCTACCTGCTTGCTGGCTAGCCAGCTAGCCAGCCCTGTGGGCCTTGCTGCTGCTGCAGCCAAAAAACAAAAGGTGGTGCTGCTGCTGCTTCTGCTGCTTCTGCTTCTGCTTGTGTCTGGCCGCTGTTGGAGCGTCCAGGCACAGGACTTCTGCTGCTGCTGACTAAATGGCCTCCTTAATTGGATCATTTGAGTAGCCAGCACACCTGTGCAGGTAGGGCATGACATGATAGGCAGCTGCCTTGATAGCGGGTGGGTGCTGAATGTTCCTAATTGACAAAATAAGATGAATGCTTATGAAGAAATATAAAATCTCATCCCTTCCCCAATATCGCGCCACACCCCTACCCCTTAATTCCCTGGTTGAACTTGATGGACATATGTCTTTTTTCGACCGTACTAACTATGTAACTATGTAACATAACATGGGGGGGGGGGGGTCTCCTGGCTGTTCACACAGGTGTGTCATTGCTGTACATTGACCATGCATTGCTTCTGTGGTATTGCAAAGGCAAAGACAAATGCTTCCAGCCATCCATTGCACTAATGGATTGGTCATCAGCTGGCTGTCTATGTCCCGCATCAATATAGACCAAAGTACAGAGGGTTAGGCTATGCTATTGTGCACCTACCTGATGCATCAGAAGGTGCGAGGCCCTTGCTAAATTCTGTGCACAGACTTTGAGATCTATACTTTAGACTGTATCTAAACCTGCTCCAACATGGACTGACATTCTGGCCTACTTTCAGCCGATGCGACTTGTCTGTCGCTGAACAGTCGCTTTTTATGTATTCAGCACCTATGTATAATGTTGTAAAAATGCTCTAGAAGCTAAAGTCGCAGAAATGTCACACATATTTGGCCTGCAACTTTCTGTGCGACAAATTCAGACAGGAAAAATCAGTATAAATCCTTAGAAAATTATCCCCCAGTGTCTCCATCTGCTGGCGGTATTGAATAAGCATTGCTGCACTGATGGGGTATGCATTAGACGAAAAAAAAGAAGAAAAAGAAGAATAATACGCCCAGAAAAGAGGCGAAAAGGAGAAAAACGTAAAAAAACGTGAAAAAAAAGTAAGAGGAGGAGAAGGGAAAAAAAGGTGGAAATGGGTTTAAAAGTGATTTCGGCGGAGAAATATATATATATATATATATATATATATATATATATATATATATACGCGCACACACACACATATATATAAACGTATTCTCCGTTGAGATATTGCAGCCGCTGCTGTGTCCAGGCCCAGGAGCCTTAGCACTGTGCTGTGATGTCACTCAATACCACTGACATCACTAGGTGTAAACAACATCTCTCCTTTGCTGTGTATGTGACTATGGAGCTGTTTGGTGATGTCGTCTATTATGGCCTTCATAGAAGCAACAGGAGATTGTTGCATCCATCTAGAACCCTCAGAACTACAGTGCTATGATGTCACTCACTTCCACAGGCCTTGCAGAGTGTAAACAACAACAACCCAGCTTTGTTGTGTATGTAACCATAGGGATTTGTGATGTCACCTAGAACCTTCACAGCAGCGACAGCTTTATGAGGAGCATCAGCACTGCTCTGCCTGAGCAGAACCATCACCGCCATAGGTTGTCAAATAACCCGGGTTTAACCCACACAGGTAAGTCCAATGGGGTGCAGGCATGTCCTCTATGCTTACAGCTTCCCGTGGGTGTTGGTTTGATACCGTTTGGGGACAGCCAAGGAGGCATCTGCAGGCAACAAAGGTAGGTGTGTGCTTGTGTGTGTGTTTCCTATGCAGATCCTAAGCCCAGTGTCACATGCAAGTAGGAGGAGTAAGAAGGGTTCCTGGCAAATCCGGGTTATGGATTGCATTTAAAAAGGCCCCGTGGGAGTGCAATGGGCCCCTGTCTTGCTGCTTAGCAATAATGGTATGGGTTTAGGTTCTGCTGTGTGTACTGGTGGTTGACTGCCCCCCAGCCCAGAGTGTGCATGGAAAATTGTCTGGCAGCCTCCCTGACAGCAAGCAGTGATAGTGCCCATGAAGGGCACCTTGTTGGGCCCGCCCCTTTCACGGTTATCGCTTCTCGGCCTTTTGGCTAAGATCAAGTGTAGTATCTGTTCTTATCAGTTTAATATCTGATACGTCCCCTATCTGGGGACCATATATTAAATGGATTTTTGAGAACGGGGGCCGATTTCGAAGCTTGCTTCCGTCGCCCTATGCATTGACCCGATATGGCAGTATCTTCGGGTACAGTGCACCACCCCCTTACAGGGTTAAAAAGAAAGATTCCTACTTTCATTGCTACCTGCTTGCTGGCTAGCCAGCTAGCCAGCCCTGTGGGCCTTGCTGCTGCTGCAGCCAAAAAACAAAAGGTGGTGCTGCTGCTGCTTCTGCTGCTTCTGCTTCTGCTTGTGTCTGGCCGCTGTTGGAGCGTCCAGGCACAGGACTTCTGCTGCTGCTGACTAAATGGCCTCCTTAATTGGATCATTTGAGTAGCCAGCACACCTGTGCAGGTAGGGCATGACATGATAGGCAGCTGCCTTGATAGCGGGTGGGTGCTGAATGTTCCTAATTGACAAAATAAGATTAATGCTTATGAAGAAATATAAAATCTCATCCCTTCCCCAATATCGCGCCACACCCCTACCCCTTAATTCCCTGGTTGAACTTGATGGACATATGTCTTTTTTCGACCGTACTAACTATGTAACTATGTAACATAACATGGGGGGGGGGGGGGGGTCTCCTGGCTGTTCACACAGGTGTGTCATTGCTGTACATTGACCATGCATTGCTTCTGTGGTATTGCAAAGGCAAAGACAAATGCTTCCAGCCATCCATTGCACTAATGGATTGGTCATCAGCTGGCTGTCTATGTCCCGCATCAATATAGACCAAAGTACAGAGGGTTAGGCTATGCTATTGTGCACCTACCTGATGCATCAGAAGGTGCGAGGCCCTTGCTAAATTCTGTGCACAGACTTTGAGATCTATACTTTAGACTGTATCTAAACCTGCTCCAACATGGACTGACATTCTGGCCTACTTTCAGCCGATGCGACTTGTCTGTCGCTGAACAGTCGCTTTTTATGTATTCAGCACCTATGTATAATGTTGTAAAAATGCTCTAGAAGCTAAAGTCGCAGAAATGTCACACATATTTGGCCTGCAACTTTCTGTGCGACAAATTCAGACAGGAAAAATCAGTATAAATCCTTAGAAAATTATCCCCCAGTGTCTCCATCTGCTGGCGGTATTGAATAAGCATTGCTGCACTGATGGGGTATGCATTAGACGAAAAAAAAGAAGAAAAAGAAGAATAATACGCCCAGAAAAGAGGCGAAAAGGAGAAAAACGTAAAAAAACGTGAAAAAAAAGTAAGAGGAAGAGAAGGGAAAAAAAGGTGGAAATGGGTTTAAAAGTGATTTCGGCGGAGAAATATATATATATATATATATATATATATATATATATATACGCGCACACACACACATATATATAAACGTATTCTCCGTTGAGATATTGCAGCCGCTGCTGTGTCCAGGCCCAGGAGCCTTAGCACTGTGCTGTGATGTCACTCAATACCACTGACATCACTAGGTGTAAACAACATCTCTCCTTTGCTGTGTATGTGACTATGGAGCTGTTTGGTGATGTCGTCTATTATGGCCTTCATAGAAGCAACAGGAGATTGTTGCATCCATCTAGAACCCTCAGAACTACAGTGCTATGATGTCACTCACTTCCACAGGCCTTGCAGAGTGTAAACAACAACAACCCAGCTTTGTTGTGTATGTAACCATAGGGATTTGTGATGTCACCTAGAACCTTCACAGCAGCGACAGCTTTATGAGGAGCATCAGCACTGCTCTGCCTGAGCAGAACCATCACCGCCATAGGTTGTCAAATAACCCGGGTTTAACCCACACAGGTAAGTCCAATGGGGTGCAGGCATGTCCTCTATGCTTACAGCTTCCCGTGGATGTTGGTTTGATACCGTTTGGGGACAGCCAAGGAGGCATCTGCAGGCAACAAAGGTAGGTGTGTGCTTGTGTGTGTGTTTCCTATGCAGATCCTAAGCCCAGTGTCACATGCAAGTAGGAGGAGTAAGAAGGGTTCCTGGCAAATCCCGGGTTATGGATTGCATTTAAAAAGGCCCCGTGGGAGTGCAATGGGCCCCTGTCTTGCTGCTTAGCAATAATGGTATGGGTTTAGGTTCTGCTGTGTGTACTGGTGGTTGACTGCCCCCCAGCCCAGAGTGTGCATGGAAAATTGTCTGGCAGCCTCCCTGACAGCAAGCAGTGATAGTGCCCATGAAGGGCACCTTGTTGGGCCCCGCCCCTTTCACGGTTATCGCTTCTCGGCCTTTTGGCTAAGATCAAGTGTAGTATCTGTTCTTATCAGTTTAATATCTGATACGTCCCCTATCTGGGGGACCATATATTAAATGGATTTTTGAGAACGGGGGCCGATTTCGAAGCTTGCTTCCGTCGCCCTATGCATTGACCCCGATATGGCAGTATCTTCAGGTACAGTGCACCACCCCCTTACAGGGTTAAAAAGAAAGATTCCTACTTTCATTGCTACCTGCTTGCTGGCTAGCCAGCTAGCCAGCCCTGTGGGCCTTGCTGCTGCTGCAGCAGCCAAAAAACAAAAGGTGGTGCTGCTGCTGCTTCTGCTGCTTCTGCTTCTGCTTGTGTCTGGCCGCTGTTGGAGCGTCCAGGCACAGGACTTCTGCTGCTGCTGACTAAATGGCCTCCTTAATTGGATCATTTGAGTAGCCAGCACACCTGTGCAGGTAGGGCATGACATGATAGGCAGCTGCCTTGATAGCGGGTGGGTGCTGAATGTTCCTAATTGACAAAATAAGATTAATGCTTATGAAGAAATATAAAATCTCATCCCTTCCCCAATATCGCGCCACACCCCTACCCCTTAATTCCCTGGTTGAACTTGATGGACATATGTCTTTTTTCGACCGTACTAACTATGTAACTATGTAACATAACATGGGGGGGGGGGGGGGGTCTCCTGGCTGTTCACACAGGTGTGTCATTGCTGTACATTGACCATGCATTGCTTCTGTGGTATTGCAAAGGCAAAGACAAATGCTTCCAGCCATCCATTGCACTAATGGATTGGTCATCAGCTGGCTGTCTATGTCCCGCATCAATATAGACCAAAGTACAGAGGGGTTAGGCTATGCTATTGTGCACCTACCTGATGCATCAGAAGGTGCGAGGCCCTTGCTAAATTCTGTGCACAGACTTTGAGATCTATACTTTAGACTGTATCTAAACCTGCTCCAACATGGACTGACATTCTGGCCTACTTTCAGCCGATGCGACTTGTCTGTCGCTGAACAGTCGCTTTTTATGTATTCAGCACCTATGTATAATGTTGTAAAAATGCTCTAGAAGCTAAAGTCGCAGAAATGTCACACATATTTGGCCTGCAACTTTCTGTGCGACAAATTCAGACAGGAAAAATCAGTATAAATCCTTAGAAAATTATCCCCCAGTGTCTCCATCTGCTGGCGGTATTGAATAAGCATTGCTGCACTGATGGGGTATGCATTAGACGAAAAAAAAGAAGAAAAAGAAGAATAATACGCCCAGAAAAGAGGCGAAAAGGAGAAAAACGTAAAAAAACGTGAAAAAAAAGTAAGAGGAAGAGAAGGGAAAAAAAGGTGGAAATGGGTTTTAAAAGTGATTTCGGCGGAGAAATATATATATATATATATATATATATATATATATATATATATATATATACGCGCACACACACACATATATATAAACGTATTCTCCGTTGAGATATTGCAGCCGCTGCTGTGTCCAGGCCCAGGAGCCTTAGCACTGTGCTGTGATGTCACTCAATACCACTGACATCACTAGGTGTAAACAACATCTCTCCTTTGCTGTGTATGTGACTATGGAGCTGTTTGGTGATGTCGTCTATTATGGCCTTCATAGAAGCAACAGGAGATTGTTGCATCCATCTAGAACCCTCAGAACTACAGTGCTATGATGTCACTCACTTCCACAGGCCTTGCAGAGTGTAAACAACAACAACCCAGCTTTGTTGTGTATGTAACCATAGGGATTTGTGATGTCACCTAGAACCTTCACAGCAGCGACAGCTTTATGAGGAGCATCAGCACTGCTCTGCCTGAGCAGAACCATCACCGCCATAGGTTGTCAAATAACCCCGGGTTTAACCCACACAGGTAAGTCCAATGGGGTGCAGGCATGTCCTCTATGCTTAACAGCTTCCCGTGGGTGTTGGTTTGATACCGTTTGGGGACAGCCAAGGAGGCATCTGCAGGCAACAAAGGTAGGTGTGTGCTTGTGTGTGTGTTTCCCTATGCAGATCCTAAGCCCAGTGTCACATGCAAGTAGGAGGAGTAAGAAGGGTTCCTGGCAAATCCGGGTTATGGATTGCATTTAAAAAGGCCCCGTGGGAGTGCAATGGGCCCCTGTCTTGCTGCTTAGCAATAATGGTATGGGTTTAGGTTCTGCTGTGTGTACTGGTGGTTGACTGCCCCCCAGCCCAGAGTGTGCATGGAAAATTGTCTGGCAGCCTCCCTGACAGCAAGCAGTGATAGTGCCCATGAAGGGCACCTTGTTGGGCCCGCCCCCTTTCACGGTTATCGCTTCTCGGCCTTTTGGCTAAGATCAAGTGTAGTATCTGTTCTTATCAGTTTAATATCTGATACGTCCCCTATCTGGGGACCATATATTAAATGGATTTTTGAGAACGGGGGCCGATTTCGAAGCTTGCTTCCGTCGCCCTATGCATTGACCCGATATGGCAGTATCTTCGGGTACAGTGCACCACCCCCTTACAGGGTTAAAAAGAAAGATTCCTACTTTCATTGCTACCTGCTTGCTGGCTAGCCAGCTAGCCAGCCCTGTGGGCCTTGCTGCTGCTGCAGCCAAAAAACAAAAGGTGGTGCTGCTGCTGCTGCTGCTTCTGCTGCTTCTGCTTCTGCTTGTGTCTGGCCGCTGTTGGAGCGTCCAGGCACAGGACTTCTGCTGCTGCTGACTAAATGGCCTCCTTAATTGGATCATTTGAGTAGCCAGCACACCTGTGCAGGTAGGGCATGACATGATAGGCAGCTGCCTTGATAGCGGGTGGGTGCTGAATGTTCCTAATTGACAAAATAAGATTAATGCTTATGAAGAAATATAAAATCTCATCCCTTCCCCAATATCGCGCCACACCCCTACCCCTTAATTCCCTGGTTGAACTTGATGGACATATGTCTTTTTCGACCGTACTAACTATGTAACTATGTAACATAACATGGGGGGGGGGGGGGGGGGGGTCTCCTGGCTGTTCACACAGGTGTGTCATTGCTGTACATTGACCATGCATTGCTTCTGTGGTATTGCAAAGGCAAAGACAAATGCTTCCAGCCATCCATTGCACTAATGGATTGGTCATCAGCTGGCTGTCTATGTCCCGCATCAATATAGACCAAAGTACAGAGGGTTAGGCTATGCTATTGTGCACCTACCTGATGCATCAGAAGGTGCGAGGCCCTTGCTAAATTCTGTGCACAGACTTTGAGATCTATACTTTAGACTGTATCTAAACCTGCTCCAACATGGGACTGACATTCTGGCCTACTTTTCAGCCGATGCGACTTGTCTGTCGCTGAACAGTCGCTTTTTATGTATTCAGCACCTATGTATAATGTTGTAAAAATGCTCTAGAAGCTAAAGTCGCAGAAATGTCACACATATTTGGCCTGCAACTTTCTGTGCGACAAATTCAGACAGGAAAAATCTGTATAAATCCTTAGAAAATTATCCCCCAGTGTCTCCATCTGCTGGCGGTATTGAATAAGCATTGCTGCACTGATGGGGTATGCATTAGACGAAAAAAAAGAAGAAAAAGAAGAATAATACACCCAGAAAAGAGGCGAAAAGGAGAAAAACGTAAAAAACGTGAAAAAAAAGTAAGAGAAGAGAAGGGAAAAAAAGGTGGAAATGGGTTTAAAAGTGATTTCGGCGGAGAAATATATATATATATATATATATATATATATATATATATATATATATATACGCGCACACACACACATATATATAAACGTATTCTCCGTTGAGATATTGCAGCCGCTGCTGTGTCCAGGCCCAGGAGCCTTAGCACTGTGCTGTGATGTCACTCAATACCACTGACATCACTAGGTGTAAACAACATCTCTCCTTTGCTGTGTATGTGACTATGGAGCTGTTTGGTGATGTCGTCTATTATGGCCTTCATAGAAGCAACAGGAGATTGTTGCATCCATCTAGAACCCTCAGAACTACAGTGCTATGATGTCACTCACTTCCACAGGCCTTGCAGAGTGTAAAAAACAACAACCCAGCTTTGTTGTGTATGTAACCATAGGGATTTGTGATGTCACCTAGAACCTTCACAGCAGCGACAGCTTTATGAGGAGCATCAGCACTGCTCTGCCTGAGCAGAACCATCACCGCCATAGGTTGTCAAATAACCCGGGGTTTAACCCACACAGGTAAGTCCAATGGGGTGCAGGCATGTCCTCTATGCTTACAGCTTCCCGTGGGTGTTGGTTTGATACCGTTTGGGGACAGCCAAGGAGGCATCTGCAGGCAACAAAGGTAGGTGTGTGCTTGTGCGTGTGTTTCCTATGCAGATCCTAAGCCCAGTGTCACATGCAAGTAGGAGGAGTAAGAAGGGTTCCTGGCAAATCCGGGTTATGGATTGCATTTAAAAAGGCCCCGTGGGAGTGCAATGGCCCCTGTCTTGCTGCTTAGCAATAATGGTATGGGTTTAGGTTCTGCTGTGTGTACTGGTGGTTGACTGCCCCCCAGCCCAGAGTGTGCATGGAAAATTGTCTGGCAGCCTCCCTGACAGCAAGCAGTGATAGTGCCCATGAAGGGCACCTTGTTGGGCCCGCCCCTTTCACGGTTATCGCTTCTCGGCCTTTTGGCTAAGATCAAGTGTAGTATCTGTTCTTATCAGTTTAATATCTGATACGTCCCCTATCTGGGGACCATATATTAAATGGATTTTTGAGAACGGGGGCCGATTTCGAAGCTTGCTTCCGTCGCCCTATGCATTGACCCGATATGGCAGTATCTTCGGGTACAGTGCACCACCCCCTTACAGGGTTAAAAAGAAAGATTCCTACTTTCATTCCTACCTGCTTGCTGGCTAGCCAGCTAGCCAGCCCTGTGGGCCTTGCTGCTGCTGCAGCCAAAAAACAAAAGGTGGTGCTGCTGCTGCTTCTGCTGCTTCTGCTTCTGCTTGTGTCCGGGCCCGCTGTTGGAGCGTCCAGGCACAGGACTTCTGCTGCTGCTGACTAAATGGCCTCCTTAATTGGATCATTTGAGTAGCCAGCACACCTGTGCAGGTAGGGCATGACATGATAGGCAGCTGCCTTGATAGCGGGTGGGTGCTGAATGTTCCTAATTGACAAAATAAGATTAATGCTTATGAAGAAATATAAAATCTCATCCCTTCCCCAATATCGCGCCACACCCCCTACCCCTTAATTCCCTGGTTGAACTTGATGGACATATGTCTTTTTTCGACCGTACTAACTATGTAACTATGTAACATAACATGGGGGGGGGGTCTCCTGGCTGTTCACACAGGTGTGTCATTGCTGTACATTGACCATGCATTGCTTCTGTGGTATTGCAAAGGCAAAGACAAATGCTTCCAGCCATCCATTGCACTAATGGATTGGTCATCAGCTGGCTGTCTATGTCCGCATCAATATAGACCAAAGTACAGAGGGTTAGGGCTATGCTATTGTGCACCTACCTGATGCATCAGAAGGTGCGAGGCCCTTGCTAAATTCTGTGCACAGACTTTGAGATCTATACTTTAGACTGTATCTAAACCTGCTCCAACATGGACTGACATTCTGGCCTACTTTCAGCCGATGCGACTTGTCTGTCGCTGAACAGTCGCTTTTTATGTATTCAGCACCTATGTATAATGTTGTAAAAAATGCTCTAGAAGCTAAAGTCGCAGAAATGTCACACATATTTGGCCTGCAACTTTCTGTGCGACAAATTCAGACAGGAAAAATCAGTATAAATCCTTAGAAAATTATCCCCCAGTGTCTCCATCTGCTGGCGGTATTGAATAAGCATTGCTGCACTGATGGGGTATGCATTAGACGAAAAAAAAGAAGAAAAAGAAGAATAATACGCCCAGAAAAGAGGCGAAAAGGAGAAAAAACGTAAAAAAAACGTGAAAAAAAAGTAAGAGGAAGAGAAGGGAAAAAAAGGTGGAAATGGGTTTAAAAGTGATTTCGGCGGAGAAATATATATATATATATATATATATATATATATATATATATATACGCGCACACACACACATATATATAAACGTATTGTCCGTTGAGATATTGCAGCCGCTGCTGTGTCCAGGCCCAGGAGCCTTAGCACTGTGCTGTGATGTCACTCAATACCACTGACATCACTAGGTGTAAACAACATCTCTCCTTTGCTGTGTATGTGACTATGGAGCTGTTTGGTGATGTCGTCTATTATGGCCTTCATAGAAGCAACAGGAGATTGTTGCATCCATCTAGAACCCTCAGAACTACAGTGCTATGATGTCACTCACTTCACAGGCCTTGCAGAGTGTAAACAACAACAACCCAGCTTTGTTGTGTATGTAACCATAGGGATTTGTGATGTCACCTAGAACCTTCACAGCAGCGACAGCTTTATGAGGAGCATCAGCACTGCTCTGCCTGAGCAGAACCATCACCCGCCATAGGTTGTCAAATAACCCGGGTTTAACCCACACAGGTAAGTCCAATGGGGTGCAGGCATGTCCTCTATGCTTACAGCTTCCCGTGGGTGTTGGTTTGATACCGTTTGGGGACAGCCAAGGAGGCATCTGCAGACAACAAAGGTAGGTGTGTGCTTGTGTGTGTGTTTCCTATGCAGATCCTAAGCCCAGTGTCACATGCAAGTAGGAGGAGTAAGAAGGGTTCCTGGCAAATCCGGGTTATGGATTGCATTTAAAAAGGTCCCGTGGGAGTGCAATGGGCCCCTGTCTTGCTGCTTAGCAATAATGGTATGGGTTTAGGTTCTGCTGTGTGTACTGGTGGTTGACTGCCCCCCAGCCCAGAGTGTGCATGGAAAATTGTCTGGCAGCCTCCCTGACAGCAAGCAGTGATAGTGCCCATGAAGGGCACCTTGTTGGGCCCGCCCCTTTCACGGTTATCGCTTCTCGGCCTTTTGGCTAAGATCAAGTGTAGTATCTGTTCTTATCAGTTTAATATCTGATACGTCCCTATCTGGGGACCATATATTAAATGGATTTTTGAGAACGGGGGCCGATTTCGAAGCTTGCTTCCGTCGCCCTATGCATTGACCCGATATGGCAGTATCTTCGGGTACAGTGCACCACCCCCTTACAGGGTTAAAAAGAAAGATTCCTACTTTCATTGCTACCTGCTTGCTGGCTAGCCAGCTAGCCAGCCCTGTGGGCCTTGCTGCTGCTGCAGCCAAAAAACAAAAGGTGGTGCTGCTGCTGCTTCTGCTGCTTCTGCTTCTGCTTGTGTCTGGCCGCTGTTGGAGCGTCCAGGCACAGGACTTCTGCTGCTGCTGACTAAATGGCCTCCTTAATTGGATCATTTGAGTAGCCAGCACACCTGTGCAGGTAGGGCATGACATGATAGGCAGCTGCCTTGATAGCGGGTGGGTGCTGAATGTTCCTAATTGACAAAATAAGATTAATGCTTATGAAGAAATATAAAATCTCATCCCTTCCCCAATATCGCGCCACACCCCTACCCCTTAATTCCCTGGTTGAACTTGATGGACATATGTCTTTTTTCGACCGTACTAACTATGTAACTATGTAACATAACATGGGGGGGGGGGGGGGTCTCCTGGCTGTTCACACAGGTGTGTCATTGCTGTACATTGACCATGCATTGCTTCTGTGGTATTGCAAAGGCAAAGACAAATGCTTCCAGCCATCCATTGCACTAATGGATTGGTCATCAGCTGGCTGTCTATGTCCCGCATCAATATAGACCAAAGTACAGAGGGTTAGGCTATGCTATTGTGCACCTACCTGATGCATCAGAAGGTGCGAGGCCCTTGCTAAATTCTGTGCACAGACTTTGAGATCTATACTTTAGACTGTATCTAAACCTGCTCCAACATGGACTGACATTCTGGCCTACTTTCAGCCGATGCGACTTGTCTGTCGCTGAACAGTCGCTTTTTATGTATTCAGCACCTATGTATAATGTTGTAAAAATGCTCTAGAAGCTAAAGTCGCAGAAATGTCACACATATTTGGCCTGCAACTTTCTGTGCGACAAATTCAGACAGGAAAAATCTGTATAAATCCTTAGAAAATTATCCCCCAGTGTCTCCATCTGCTGGCGGTATTGAATAAGCATTGCTGCACTGATGGGGTATGCATTAGACGAAAAAAAAGAAGAAAAAGAAGAATAATACGCCCAGAAAAGAGGCGAAAAGGAGAAAAACGTAAAAAAACGTGAAAAAAAAGTAAGAGGAAGAGAAGGGAAAAAAAGGTGGAAATGGGTTTAAAAGTGATTTCGGCGGAGAAATATATATATATATATATATATATATATATATATATATATATATACGCGCACACACACACATATATATAAACGTATTCTCCGTTGAGATATTGCAGCCGCTGCTGTGTCCAGGCCCAGGAGCCTTAGCACTGTGCTGTGATGTCACTCAATACCACTGACATCACTAGGTGTAAACAACATCTCTCCTTTGCTGTGTATGTGACTATGGAGCTGTTTGGTGATGTCGTCTATTATGGCCTTCATAGAAGCAACAGGAGATTGTTGCATCCATCTAGAACCCTCAGAACTACAGTGCTATGATGTCACTCACTTCCACAGGCCTTGCAGAGTGTAAACAACAACAACCCAGCTTTGTTGTGTATGTAACCATAGGGATTTGTGATGTCACCTAGAACCTTCACAGCAGCGACAGCTTTATGAGGAGCATCAGCACTGCTCTGCCTGAGCAGAACCATCACCGCCATAGGTTGTCAAATAACCCGGGTTTAACCCACACAGGTAAGTCCAATGGGGTGCAGGCATGTCCTCTATGCTTACAGCTTCCCGTGGGTGTTGGTTTGATACCGTTTGGGGACAGCCAAGGAGGCATCTGCAGGCAACAAAGGTAGGTGTGTGCTTGTGTGTGTGTTTCCTATGCAGATCCTAAGCCCAGTGTCACATGCAAGTAGGAGGAGTAAGAAGGGTTCCTGGCAAATCCGGGTTATGGATTGCATTTAAAAAGGCCCCGTGGGAGTGCAATGGGCCCCTGTCTTGCTGCTTAGCAATAATGGTATGGGTTTAGGTTCTGCTGTGTGTACTGGTGGTTGACTGCCCCCCAGCCCAGAGTGTGCATGGAAAATTGTCTGGCAGCCTCCCTGACAGCAAGCAGTGATAGTGCCCATGAAGGGCACCTTGTTGGGCCCGCCCCTTTCACGGTTATCGCTTCTCGGCCTTTTGGCTAAGATCAAGTGTAGTATCTGTTCTTATCAGTTTAATATCTGATACGTCCCCTATCTGGGGACCATATATTAAATGGATTTTTGAGAACGGGGGCCGATTTCGAAGCTTGCTTCCGTCGCCCTATGCATTGACCCGATATGGCAGTATCTTCGGGTACAGTGCACCACCCCCTTACAGGGTTAAAAAGAAAGATTCCTACTTTCATTGCTACCTGCTTGCTGGCTAGCCAGCTAGCCAGCCCTGTGGGCCTTGCTGCTGCTGCAGCCAAAAAACAAAAGGTGGTGCTGCTGCTGCTTCTGCTGCTTCTGCTTCTGCTTGTGTCTGGCCGCTGTTGGAGCGTCCAGGCACAGGACTTCTGCTGCTGCTGACTAAATGGCCTCCTTAATTGGATCATTTGAGTAGCCAGCACACCTGTGCAGGTAGGGCATGACATGATAGGCAGCTGCCTTGATAGCGGGTGGGTGCTGAATGTTCCTAATTGACAAAATAAGATTAATGCTTATGAAGAAATATAAAATCTCATCCCTTCCCCAATATTGCGCCACACCCCTACCCCTTAATTCCCTGGTTGAACTTGATGGACATATGTCTTTTTTCGACCGTACTAACTATGTAACTATGTAACATAACATGGGGGGGGGGGGGGGGTCTCCTGGCTGTTCACACAGGTGTGTCATTGCTGTACATTGACCATGCATTGCTTCTGTGGTATTGCAAAGGCAAAGACAAATGCTTCCAGCCATCCATTGCACTAATGGATTGGTCATCAGCTGGCTGTCTATGTCCCGCATCAATATAGACCAAAGTACAGAGGGTTAGGCTATGCTATTGTGCACCTACCTGATGCATCAGAAGGTGCGAGGCCCTTGCTAAATTCTGTGCACAGACTTTGAGATCTATACTTTAGACTGTATCTAAACGTGCTCCAACATGGACTGACATTCTGGCCTACTTTCAGCCGATGCGACTTGTCTGTCGCTGAACAGTCGCTTTTTATGTATTCAGCACCTATGTATAATGTTGTAAAAATGCTCTAGAAGCTAAAGTCGCAGAAATGTCACACATATTTGGCCTGCAACTTTCTGTGCGACAAATTCAGACAGGAAAAATCTGTATAAATCCTTAGAAAATTATCCCCCAGTGTCTCCATCTGCTGGCGGTATTGAATAAGCATTGCTGCACTGATGGGGTATGCATTAGACGAAAAAAAAGAAGAAAAAGAAGAATAATACACCCAGAAAAGAGGCGAAAAGGAGAAAAACGTAAAAAAACGTGAAAAAAAAGTAAGAGGAAGAGAAGGGAAAAAAAGGTGGAAATGGGTTTAAAAGTGATTTCGGCG
This sequence comes from Hyla sarda, assembly GCF_029499605.1. NCBI lineage: Eukaryota > Metazoa > Chordata > Amphibia > Anura > Hylidae > Hyla > Hyla sarda. The sequence continues at coordinate 304 of NW_026607907.1, read as the reverse complement.
GAGAAATATATATATATATATATATATATATATATATATATATACGCGCACACACACACATATATATAAACGTATTCTCCGTTGAGATATTGCAGCCGCTGCTGTGTCCAGGCCCAGGAGCCTTAGCACTGTGCTGTGATGTCACTCAATACCACTGACATCACTAGGTGTAAACAACATCTCTCCTTTGCTGTGTATGTGACTATGGAGCTGTTTGGTGATGTCGTCTATTATGGCCTTCATAGAAGCAACAGGAGATTGTTGCATCCATCTAGAACCCTCAGAACTACAGTGCTATGATGTC